>NC_092140.1:63860282-64163313 GCF_043159975.1 Macaca nemestrina
CATGTCTCTTGTTCCCCAAATTCCCACCCCCTCCTCCAGGGCCTGCTCAGACTATCCCGTGGGCCGGGATAATGTTTCATCCTAAAGATAATAGGTAAGACAGAATAAGTTAGGCATATCCAGTAAAAACCACAGGAGAGAGAGAGAGATTATCATGAAATACCAGAGCAGAGAAATGGAGTCAGGAGAGAATAATTAGGGTCTGTGTGAATTGGTTAAGCATAGGAAGTCAGAGATCAATAGGATGAGGATGAGCTAGGCATCCAGGCTTGGAGGTGACCCAATTCAGGGTATCATAACTAAAGTAGAGTAAGGAGAGTATTCATCTAGAAGAGTGGCATGGCATGTGGAGTCAGAACTTAAGTGAGTTGAAAAGAGCATCTCTGCATGGGTATGGCCTGATATAGGTGTTAGAGTCTAAACAGGGTAAGGAAAGTATCTACATCGTAGTATGGCTTGCATTGAGTGTTAGAGCCCTACCATGATGAGGAGGATGCTCTTGTGGAATGGTGGTCATTAGTGGGATGTCTAAGTCTAAGTGGGTTGAGGAGGGCATTGATGTGATGTGAAGAGGAGTTCGAAGCTATCAGAAATTCATTACCTACAGTGGCACTGGACAAATAAAGCAACCATATTAAGCTTAATAGGAATTAGTTTTCTCTCTGTTGGAGAAAAATTTACAACTATAGAAATGGAGAACACTAGAATGAATGCTATAAGATTTTAGAAACAGTGACAGCCAAATAACAATAAATACATCTAGTACTTAGATTTTGGCTTCAATATGTAATTTTTTAGTAAAAGTAACTAGAGTTCTTTGGAAATATAGCTGGTTACAAGGCTGAAGCAACAAAAACATAAGGTGAGGCTGAACATATTGTCACTCTAGAAAACAAGTAAGTGCTCAAGAAATGATGAGGACAGGTCAATGGGACAAGAGACAAGGAAGACAGATTGAAGAGGCTCCCGTTGGCTGATTCTGAAATAATTTAGGCATCAGATAAAATAATTACAACAAGAGACTATAACCCATTGAATAAAATGGAGAAAATGAACTCATTCTGATTTTACAGAATAAACACATTTAAAGTTTCTTGGTAAACGTAATAGCTACATTGTCTTAAAGCATATGCAGACAACGTACTTATTTATTAAAAAGGAAAAAAAGAGTACATGTTCACTGAAGAAGTCTGAGGGAAATCACCTTAGTCAAGTAGCTAAAGTAAACATCATTCTTAACGGAGTAAATCTAAATTGTGTACCATCTATTGGGACACAATAAGAAGATCACAACAATTCCATTGTAATATTTCTGCCAAATCTAATCCTGAGAATACATTAGACAAACTCAAACTGAGGGAAAATCTATATGAATGAAACAATCTATAAACTTCAAAGATGTTATAGCCATGAAAGTCAAGGATAGCAAATCAGCTGCCCTCGATTGAAAGAGACAAAAATGATATGACCATTACATTCAGTAGAAAAATGTGGATTGAATGTATGGTCATATTATAGAGAACTGTATTATTTTTCTATAAAAGATATTATTAGAATAAATTTTTAAAAATTGAATGAGATCTGAGGGTTAGATAGCAGTAACACAAATGTAAATTTACTGATATTCATAGTCTTGTTATGGCCATATTGGAGTGTTTTTGTTGGTAGGACATGCACAATAAAACCTATGGAGATAACATAAAATTGGGTCAGTAACTTCCTCTCAAATAGTTTACATATTTTTGTATTCAGTTGCGTTTGTTCTATAAATTTGAATGTGATTCAAAAACAGAAGAAAAAATGCATCATAAGTTTTATACATAAAGAAAGAAAATAAACACACACATACAAATAATGAAATGACAGATGACTACTTTCATACTTACTGATTCAAATGTAAATTCTTGAATAATAAGCATAATTTTGAAAAATATATAATAGCATAATCACATTTTAAAATTAAAATGTGAGTATCAATTAAAATATGAGTGAGGATATTTTATATATATTCCATATGTTGGACACTCCTGTGAAAATCTTTACCTACTCTAGTTCACCTTTCAGTCAATACCATGGAAATATGCTTCTCATTAGTGCAACATGGTCAAATTTTGTTTCAGCTACACAAAGTATTTCTCACTTTTAAGCCTTGGACTTCTCTGATGCTATGGTATGGAATTTTCACATACACAAGAAGGACATAAGAAAGGACTAGCAAACCTTTGACCAATGAAGAAAATAATGTATATAAACACACTCTTCTATTGATTAATCAGAAAACATCGGGGCACATTCCCTATAACTTTTACAAGATCTCTTGAGATTAAGTCCCCGTTTTCCACAGTGGTGACCAGCTCAATAGTGCACCCAGGTATTGTTTTATTCATCACAATATTCCACTTCCTTTCCCTGTGATCACTTACTAAAATAAACTGCTGAAGTGAACATCCTTGTCTTGACTCTGCTTTCTTGAGGTGACTCAAATTAGAACATCTACTCATAGAGAACTTCAAAGATTGTTACTTTATCTTTTATTAGATATTATTTATTTAAAATGCATTAAAACAGTTTTATTGAGATATAATCTAAATATACAATTCATTCACTTCAAGTGTACAATTCAATTGCTTTTAATTTGTTAACAGAGTTGTGCAACCGTCACCATCCTCAATTTTAGAACATTTTCATAACCCAAAAAGGAAACTCTTAACCATTAGTAGTCATTCCCCATTTTTCCACCCTTCCCTGAGCCTCTCTCTGCCACTTCCCAGCCTGAGGCAATCACTTACTTACTTTTCGTCTCTTTATATTTGACTGGCTTATTTTGTGTAGCATAATGTCCTTCAGATTCATCCATGTTTTTACAAATAAAAAGATATTTTTCTTATTAAGGCTGAAGAGTATTGCATTGTGAATATATAGTATATATTTTTAACCATTCATCTGTTGATGGACATATAGGTTGATTCTAGATCTTGGCTATTTTGAATAATTTATGTGGCAATAAACTTGGGAATGCAGAAATTTCTTCAACATACTGATTTCATTTACTTTGTATTACTTCATATATACCAAGTAGTGAGATGACTGGATTATATGGTAGTTCTACTTTTAATTTTTCAAGGGAGCATCATACTGTTTTTCATAATGATTATACTAATTTATATTCCTACCAATAATGTTCATGGCTTCCCTTTTCTCCACAATTTTTGTCAACACTTTTCTTTCCTCTTTTTGATAATAACCGTTTTAACAGGTGTGAGAACTTAATTGTGGTTTTGATTTGCACTTATCAGATGTTTAGTGATGTTGAACTTCAAAATATATACACAGACACACATATATATATAAAACTATTGGTCTTTTTTGCCTTCTTTATAGAAATGGCTATCAGATCTTATGCCTATTTTGTAATGTTTGTTTCCTTGCTATTGAGTTGTTTTACTTTCTTATATATTTTAGGAATTAAAGAGTTATCAGATGTATGATTTGCAAATATTTTTTGTAATACCATTCCATAAGTTGTCTCTTCACTCTGCTGTTTGGTGTGCATAATCTTTTTAGTTTTATAGAATTCAATTTATTTCTTTTTGCTTTTGTTGCCTGTACTTTTGGATTCATACCCAAAAAGTAATTGACCAGACCAATGGTATGAAACTTTTCTCTTATTATTTCTTTTAATATGTTTATCATTTAGATCTTACATGTAAGTCTTAATCCATTTTGAGTTGATTTGATGTGAGATAAATGTGTAATTTCATTTTTCTGCATGTAGATATCCAGTTATTAAAATATCAACTATTGATAAGACTGTCCTTTCTCTATTGTGATTCCTGGCACCTTTGTTGACATAATCAATTGAGAATGTGCTCTCTATTCTGTTGCATTGTCTATATACCTGTTTTTAATGCCAGTACCATATAGTTTTGATGACCAGTTTTGTAATATATTTTGAAGCCAAGAAGTGTGATGCCTCTAGCTTTGTTTCTTTTGCTTGAGAATGCTTGGCCATTCAGAGTCTTTTCTAATTTTATAAAAATTTTAGGATTGCTTTTCTATTTGTGAAAAAAAAATGTTGAAATTTTGATAGAGATTGCATTGAATCTTTAGATTCCTTTGGTTAGTATGCACATTTGAACAATATCAGTTTTTCAAATCAATGAACATGGAATACCTTTTCATTTATTTGTGTTGTCTTCAATTTCTTTCACCAAAGTTTTTAGTTTTCAGTGGTCAGGTTTTTCGACTACTTGGTTAAATTTATTTCTATGTATTTTATCATTTATTTTGTAAGTATTGTAAGTGGAATTATTTCCTTGATTTCTTTTTTGGATAGTTCTTTGTAGTATATAGAAATGCTAATGATTATTGTATATTTATTTTAAATCTGGCATATTTTTTGAGTTTGCATATTATTTATAACAGTTTTTTGGTGGAATATTTTGTGTTTCCCATGTGTAAAATTATGTCTTCTGCAAACAAGGATAATTTAACTTTTTCCCTTTCAATTTGGATGCCTTTTTTTTCCCCCCTTGTCTAATTGCTCTGGATCCTAATTGCTAGGAATTCCAGTACTCTGTTAAATAGAAGTGGCGAGAGCAGGCATCCTTATCTTGTTCCTGTTTTCAGAGAAAACGCTTTCAACTTGTACCCATTGAGTATTATGTTAGCTGTGGGTTTGCCATATATTGCCTATGTTGTGTTGAGGTACATTCCTCTTAAACTTAATTTATTGAATGTTTTTATTACAGAATTATGTTTAATTTTACCAAATGATTTTTCTGGATCCTTTAAGATGATCATACAATTTCTGTCCTTCATTGTATTAAGGTGATATATCATATTTATAGATTTATGTATGTTAAACCATCCTAGTATCCATGAATGAATGCCAATTGATCATGGTGAATGATTCCTTTAATATGCTGTTGAATTTGGGTTGCTAAGATTTTATTGAGGAATTTTACATCCATGTTTGTCAGAGATATTGGCCTGCAATTTTATTTTCTTGCAGTGTTTTTGGTTTGCTTTGATATTAGGGGGAGGTTGAGCACATAAAACCAGTTTGAAAATGTTCCTTCTTCACTTTTTTGGAAGAGTTTGAGGTGAATTAGAATTAATTCTTCTTTCAATTCTTGATAAAATTCAGCAGTAAGGCTATCAGATTCTGAGCTTTTCTTTGATGGGATATTTGCTATTACCAATTCAAACACATTACTCTTCAAGTTACAACTTACAAAGGGTGAGTTATGAAAATCAGAAGATCTGAACAAACCAAAGAAGACCGATGCATTTTAATTGGTAATAGCAAATATCCCATCAAAGAAAAGTTCAGGACCTGATGGCTCACATGGTGAAATGCCATCTCTGCTAAAAATATAAAAATTAGCTGGGCGTGGTGGCAGATGCCTGTAATTCCAGCTACTCAGGAGGCTGAGGCAGGAGAATCGCCTGAATCTGGGAGGCAGAGGTTGCAGTGAGGCAAGATCATGCCATTGCATTCCAGCCTGGGCAACAAGAGTGAAACTCCATCTCAAAAAAAAAAAAAAAAAAAAAAAAAAAAAAGTAATCATTTCTTCAGGCTATTCAGTTACCTTTCATATAATTATTCATAGTAGCCTGTTATGGTGCTTTATATTTCTGTTGTGTTACTTATGCTATCTCCTTCTTCATTTCTGATTTTATTTTTTTTAGTCTGCTCTCTTTTATTTTTAGTCTAAATAAAAGTCTGCTGATTTTGTTTATCTTTTTCAAATTTGACTCTTATTGATCTGCTCTATTAATTTTCTTGTTTCTATTTCATTTGTTTCTGCTCTGATCTTTATTTATTTATTTATTTTTGCTTCTGAAAATCTGAATCTTAATTTCTTCTTTTTCTAGTTTATTGATGTCCAATGTTAGGTTATTTGAGATCTTTCTTCTTTTATGGTGTAGGCCTTTATTGCTATAAATGTTCCTTTTAGAACTGCATTTAATGCATCTCATACATTTTGGTTTATGCTGTATTTAAATTTTGATTTGCTTCAAGATATTTTAAAATTTCTTTTCTAATTTTATTTTGATCCATTGGTTGTTTAGGGGCACATTTATTTTTTCCATGTATTTGTGAATTTTCTGAAAGTTTTCCTTTTATTGATTTCAACTTTCATACCATTGTAGACAGAAAAGATACTTTATATAATTTCAATCTTCTTGAAAATTTGTTAAAACTCATCTCATAGTCTAATATATAACATATCCTGAAAAATGTTCCATGTGATTTTGAGAAGTTTGTGTATTCTGTTGCTTTTAAATGTTCTGCATATTGGCTGGGTGTGATGGCTCATACCTGTAATCCCAGCGCTTTGGGAGGCCGAGGTGGGCAGATCACAAGGTCAGGAGATGAAGACCATCCTGGATAACATGGGTGAAATCCCATCTCTACTAAAAAATACAAAAAAAAAAAAAAAAAATTAGCCGGTCATGGTGGTGGGTGATTGTAGTCCCAGCTACTCCAGAGGCTGAGGCAGGATAATGGTGTGAACCCAGGAGGAGGAGCTTGCAGAGAGCCGAGATCATACTACTGCACTCCAGCCTGGGCAACAGAGTGAGACTCTGAAACAAAAAATATTCTGTTTATTACTATTAGGTACATTTGCTCTGAAGCTTGGTTTAAATCTGCAGTTTCTTTATTGATTTTCTGCCTATTTATCCATTGCTGAAAATGGAGTATTGAAGTGCCCTATTATTAATATGTTATCATTTATCTTTCCTTCAGATCTCTAAATATGTGCTTTATATATTTAAGTGCTCCAAAGTTGGGTGCATATATGTTTGTAATTGTTGTATTCTCTTGATGAATTGATGCGTTCATCATTATATAATGACATTTTTTGTCTCCTGTGACAGTTTTGACTTAAATCCTTTTTTTTCTGATGTAAATGTAGCTATCCCTGCTCTCTTTTGGTTTCCATTTGCATAGAACATCTTTTTTCCATTCTTTCATTTAACATCTGTGCATCCTTATGAGTGAAGTAAGTCTCTTGTGGCAACATATTGTTGGATCATACTTTTAAAAATTCCTTTATCTACACTATGTCTTTTGATTTGATAATTTAATGCATTTCTATTCAAGGTAATTATGAACAGGCAAGAACTTACTATCATCATTTTGTTAATATATTTCTGTTTATTTTATAAAATCTTTGTACTTTTCTCTCTTGCTGTTTTCCTTTTTGGTGAGCTGTTTTTTCTCTAGTGATACGCTTTGATTCCTTATTTATTATCTTTTGTGTATCCACTATATGCTTTTGCATTGTGGTAAACGTGAGGCTTACCTAAAATAGTTTATTGTTAAAATAAGCGATTTCACGTTGACATCAATTTAATGTTGATCACATTAAAAAACCTACACTTTTACGTCACACCTCTCTAATGTTTTAAATTTTTTGTGTGATCATCATTTTATATTGTGTCCTTCATCAAATTATTGTAGCATTCGTTGTTTTTAATAATTTGGATTCTTAACATTTATATTAAAGATATGTTATTTAAACAACTCATTATAGTAGTACAGTATCCAAAATGTTATTGTCTACTTAATTCATTCAATATGTTCTTATCTAGTCAGTCCTCTGTATCTCTGGGTTATGTACCTGTAAATTCAGCCAAACTCAGATGAAAAATACTTAAAACAATAATTGCATCTGTACTGAACATGTACATCATTTTTTCTCATCAGTATACCCTAAACAATGCAACAGCATTTACATAGCATTTATGTTATATTAGACACGGTAAGTAATCTAGAGATGATTTAACCTTTTTCTCATTTGCCCTGAGAATACACACGGGCAGTGCTTGCAGCTTCACTATTTTACCCAACATAACCTTGCCATGAAATATCTCAGATTTATTATTATTTTCAAATCGCTTTGTTGTGTATCAAATTTGGAAACAAAAGACATCATTCTATTTATAGTATTCTGTTTTAGTAATGGTGTTTCCATTTAAAAAATATAGTAATTCTTAATGGCTGAAAATGTCAAGTCCTCTAGAAAATGCAGCATTCTTACATATGATGTTAATATTATTCTCAAACAATCATTGGCCAAAAATTCACTTGATAAATTCTATTTTTTTTGAAATAGAAGATTTTGATGATTCAGATGATTCTGATATTAGTTCTCTTTAGATATAACTTCAAAAACAGAATTATATTTTATTTTCATATTGAAAATCAGGCAGATTAGCTTCAGCGTCAAAGAGTGTTTCTGTAAAATTAAATGAGTGCTGGCAGCAATCTGCCCCTTTTTTAAATGGAGAAAGGGTTAAAGTATGTGTGAATATGTACATAAGTTACATGCAAATAATACATCATTTTATATCAAAAAGCAGAGCATCTGCAGATTTTGGTGTCTAAGGCAGGTTGTAGAACAAATCCCACATGGATACTGAGGGATGTCTGTACTTTCATATATTTGTGTGTCACTATTTAGTGTCTTATTCTTTGACTTAAATAATTCATTTTAGAATTCACAAGAATTCATTTCTTATAAGACAGGACCAGTGTTGATGGGCTCCTTTGGCTTTTATTTCTGTGGGAAAGTCTTTTTCTCTCCTTCATTTCTGAAGTACAACTTTCTTGGTAGAGTGTTTTTGGTTGGCAGATTTTTCCTGCAACATTTTAAATGTATCATCTTACTCCCTCCTGGACTATAAGATTTCTGCTGAAAAGTTCACTGCTAGACATTTGGAAACTCAATTATTTTTACCCTTTTTGCCTTCCTTTTAAAAAAAATTTCAGGATTCTCTCTTTGTCTTTGATACTTGAAAATGTGATTATAATATACCATGGTATAATATTATTTGGATTGAATTTGTTTGAGGACTTTGGCCTTCCTGTACCTGAATATTTATATCTTTCCTCAGATTTAGAAGTTTTGTTTTACTATCTGTTTAAATAAGCTTTCTATCCTTTTGTTTTCCTCTTCTTCTCTATGAACTCCTATCACTCAAAGCATCACTCTTTCTAGGCTATGTCATAAATCCTGTAAGCTTCTTTTATTCTCTTTCATTTTTTACTTTTTTCCTTTAAAAATATTTGCAAGTAACCTGTCTTTGAGTTTACAGATTGTTTCTTCTGGTTGACCACTCAACACTGATACTCTATATTGAAATATTTATTTTATTCATTGCATTTTTAGATCCAGGCTTTCTGTTGTGTTTTAAAAATATATATATATAATATATATTAAATATATACATATATATTAAATATACATATACATATGTATATATACACATATACATATATACATATGTGTATATGTACGTATATATACACATATGTATATGTCTACATATATACACACACACACATATATATGCATACACACACATATATGCAATTTCAATCCCTTTGTTAAAATTTTCATTTTGATAATTCATTGGTTTCCTAATTTCATTGAATTCTCTATTTTCTTGAAGTTCACTGAGCTTCCTGAAAACATTCATTTTGATTCCTTCCTCAGACAGCTTGTATATCCATCTTCATTTCCTTGGGATCAGATACTCAGAAAGTATTGTGTTCTTTTGATGTTGTTATATCTTTTTAATTCTTTCATGTTTCTTGTTACCCTAGATGGTGTCTGTGTTTTAGTTTGTTTGTTTTGAGATAGAATCTCACTCTGTTGCCCAGTCTGGAGTTCAGTGGTGCAATTTTGGCTCACTGCAACCTCTGCCTCCTGGGTTTAAGAGATTCTCCTGCCTCAGCCTTCCGAGTACCTGGGGATTCAGGCATGTGCCACCATGCCCAGGTAATTTTTGTATTTTTTGTAGAGATGGAGTTTCACCATTTTGGCTCAGTTGGTTTCAAACTCCCAACCTCAAGTGATCTACCCACCTCAGCCTCTCACAGTGCTGGAATTACAGGTGTGAGCCACCGTGCTCAGCCTGATGTCTATACGTTTGAAGAAGTAGGAAATTATTCTAATCTTTGCAAACTTACTGTCTAGGAGTGGCTTTCACCAGTTAGCTTGTCCAGATATTCTGGGCAGGATGTTTAATATGATCTGAGGGTGAGTTTACCACTGGAGTCCTCAGGCAGGCTGGCCTGGTGCCTATCCAGGCAAAATCCAGGCATTGTTAAGCCTAGAGCCTGGTTTCTCTGAGGTGGACCTGTTGAACGGGTCTGTGTGAGTATGCTTGGAGCTGGCATGCAGAGGGGTGGGCTTGGACGTTGGGTACACAGAACCTAATCTGATGCTGGGGTGGATCCTGAACCTCAGCCTGCAGGGACCACCCAGGAGCTGGGATGAGCCCGGAGCCTGGGTCCACTGGAACTGGCCTGGAGCCTGCATTCATTTGGTGGCTTAGCACTTGGATGGGCCAAGAGTTTCAGTCCATGAGGTTGAGCCTGAGGTCTGGGGTCTGTGGGGCTGGCCTGGATTCTGGGTCTTCAGGGAGTGGATTTAGACCCTTAGTCCATGGGAGCCAGCCTGCTCCCAGGGTCTACTGGAGTGGGCTGGGACCCTGAGTCTGCAGGAGCAGACCTGGAACCTAGGTTCTCTGTAGTCTGGAACCATGGGGAGTGGTCTTGAGCCTGGGACTGGTCTGGTACTTAGACAGATATGAATCTTGGGACTATGGGAATTCTATATCCTGGGATTATGGGTATTTGCTTGGTGCCTGTGGCTGTGGGGACTGGGCTGGAGGTTAGGTGTGCAGGTGATGTCTTAGAGGCCATAAGTTTGAGGGATGGCTTCAAATGTAGGTCCACAAGAGTGATCCTGGAGTGTCTTTGGGGGCAGGTCCAGTTTTGGGTCTACTGGAAGGTGCCTGGAGCCTAGGTTTACTGGGGGACGCCTGAGCTCTGCATCTGCTGGAGCTTGGGACAACAGAGCCTGCTCTAAAGAATAGAACAGCCAGGAATGGCCCGACATTAGGCAGGCCCTGAGCCTCTGTTCACAAGTATTATTCTAGTGTCTGAGATCAAGTGTACCTACCTGGCACTAGGGTGGTCCTGAAACCTGGGGCTGTGTGGGCCAGCCTGACTCTGGGCTTGTCTGAGACCTGGAGTGGATCTCGGGCCTGGAGTTGCAGACACTGGCCTGGAAGCTGGGTTTGTGGGTGCTGGCTTGATGACTATGGCTGAATGAGCTGACCTGGTGCTGACAGGGGCTAAAATCTGAGGCCATAAGGGCCAGCCCAGTGCTGGAGTCAATGTAGAGTCCTTGGCTGCTGGGGCCAACCTGGAACCTGAGTCTGTTGAGACTGACTGGTTGCTAGGGCAGGCACAAAGCCCAGGGAATCTGGGGGCTGGTCCAGAGTCTAGGGCCTCTATGGTTAGCCTGGCACAAAGGTGGGCTTAGAGACTCGATCCATAGGTACGGTCCTGGACTTTTGGAAAGTAGGGCATGCCAGACACTTAGTTTTCCTGGAGCAAGCCCAGTATTGGGATCTGAGACACAGTTCAGTGCTCACTTCCCTCTTTCATACAGAAGGTATCTCTCTCCACATTGCACTGCCTGGGATTGGGGGAGGGATGATATGCATAATGTAAAACTGTCCTATCTACTGTTATCTGAGTTTTTTCTTATTTTTGTGCTGTTTGCAGTTTTTCTTGTCAGAAGCATTTGAACTAGAGCAACTCCATCTTGAATAGGAGCTGGGTAAAATGAGGCTGAGACCTACTGGGCTGTATTCCCATATGGTTAAGGCATTTTAAGTCACAGGATGAGATAGGAGGACAGCACAAGATGCAGGTCATAAAGAACTTGCTAACAAAACAAGCTGCAGTAAAGAAGCCAGCCAAATCCTACCCAAACCGAGATGGTGAAGAGAGTGACCTCTGGTCATCTTCACTGCTACACTCCCACCAGTGCCAAACCGGTTTACAAATGCCATGACAATGTCAGGAAGTTATCCTATATGGTCTAAAAAGGGAAGGCATGAATAATCCACCTTTTGTTTAGCATATCATCAAGAAATAACCATAAAAATGGGCAACCAATGGAGTAGCCATTCTTGTATTCCTTTGCTTTCTTAATAAACTCACTTTTAGTTTACTCTACAAACTCACCCTGATTTTTTTTTTTTTTCTTGCATGATATCCAAGAAACCTCCCACGGGGTCTGGATTGGGAGTGCTTTCTGGTATCACTCTCACCTGGTTTGCTCTTGTGAATACTTTTGTCTGTGTAGGATTCAAAATCAATGTTTCTGTAGGGAGACAAGTGCTGGGAAGCCCGTTCCTTCATATTACTGATGTCTGTCCTGTACACACTGTTACTTAGTGTGCTAATGGCACATTTCACCACAGATATTAAAAACTTTAAATAATTTTTCGATACAGGTGGAAATCAAAGAAGGTTTTAATTTTTCCAAAAAAGGACAAAGCATGTTGATGCTTGCAGTAAGAAGAGGTCTTTTTAATAATAAAATATAATCCCTCAGTTGTACATTCCCAAAGCAGAGAACTTAGAGCTTTCCTTCAGTTGAAAATGAGCAATAGATAAGATGCTTTGTGTAGAATTTCAAAAGGAGTGTATTATGTTTATTAAATTAAACACGAACTAAAGATAGAATGGTGGCCTTTTCCCTTCCTCATGTCAGCAAATGAACAATAGATGATAAGGATTCTTAATGTTTGGGAGAAAATTGATGTTATAGTTTAAACACTTTATTAAGAAGAGATATTTGTTGTTTGTTCTTGATTCTAGTGTGCATTGAATTTGATAGGACAGTTTTATGTAATTTTGTTATTTAAAGTAAAATTTATTAGGAGCAGGGTGAAAAATGTATTGAATATTTTTTTGGGGAAAAAACGGATTTAAAGAATCACCAATTTTCTTTAATCTATCTATATTCAACTGAGGATCTTTATCATATAAAGTTATACTTTTCCATCTTTGATAAAATGATTTCAAAATTATAATTTCTTTAATTGGGGGTTTTGAGGTTGCTTTTGAAAGACATATATATATATGTATATATATGTATCTTCTTGTCTACATATATACCCACACACACATATATATCCACAAATATATATATATATATCCACATATATATATATATATCAACGTTTCTAAAGTAAAATAAGTAAATGTTTTCCAAACTGTGGTATAAGATATGTTAATAATTTCCTTGAAAATGTGTGGGAATAATACATCAAAATTAAAGTGTGTCAGAATGTAGAAACAAATATTTTAATTAGGATGAAGATGTATTTTAGAATCTGACTGATTTAACTAATTTTATGCCAATACAAATATGTCTAAATTGATTATTTTTAGGTTTTATGAGAATTATATATAAAAAAAAGTGATGTTAAGCATCTTTTAAAAATATTTTACTTTATTTTATCATTCCAAATTTTGATAAAGTGAAAATCTTATACATGCCTGTAAGTACACTCCTTGGTATTTATTTGTTTTCAAAATATAAAAAATAATTTGAGTATATTTATTTTCACATTAAGCACATATCCTTAATATTTCATATTAGGATGCATTACAATGCGGTTTCTTTTTAATCTCAATCATTACTGCCTGATATAGAGTGATAGTAAGAAGTAAGAAACATCCACAAAACATTTGCATTTCAAAATAGCAAAATATTCAGTTCAGCTGAATTTTTCCATTAGTTATTTATTAATTTACCCAACAACCATTTACATAAATTTTGAGAACCTCCTATGTGCCTGACACTGGGTATTTAATGATGAAACAACCTGGTTCCAGAATTCATGGATCTAATAATATGACCCACACTTATAAAGTACCGATCAGTTTATACCATGAAGATTATTTACCATTGATTATTATGTATTTGGAGAATCATTTATAACTTCTAAATCTTATATAACCTTATATTTTTACCTATCGCAAGTCATTCACATAATATTTCATTTATTCAAAAATTCATTTGTCTAATTTTGAAACTATTGATTAGACTTTTTAGCCTAAGCTCATAAAGCTGTAGAATAAGAGCTGATATACTATAGTGAGTACCTGATAAAATAATTATGCTTTCTCTTATGAAAACAAATGTTATTTATAGTGTTTAATTCCAGATATTAATCATATATATTACAAACCTTCGGTTGTAAAAATTAATAACCTTTCTGATATATATTTTAACGTCTCAATCATATTTATTTTGGATGGCCATCTTTAATACATGACTACACTTAAGCAGGAATTATTTCAGTAGGTTTTATAACCTTAGTATTCATTCTATTGTTATTTATTTAATTATTATTTGAACAGATGTTTGTCAGTTATTTGGCTTCAGATTTTATATGATACAAAAATAGTGGTACAGTGTTACTTTGTTGGCTTGCCATGAGGCATACCATCTGGTATTCATACCTTTGTTTAGTCTTTCCTTGTTGAATATGGGTTTAACTGTTACTTGATTTAATCAATAGCAGAGGTGCACTATGTTTGATTGTGACCCAAACCTTAAGAAAGCCTGACGATTTAGAATTACACATTCTGGGGAAAACTAGCCACTATATATAAAGTCTGACTCCTTTGAGATGGCTATGGGGAGAGAATCTCAATGCAGCCATATTTAAGGAGCACTTAAAGAAACTATCAAAGATCAAAAGAGACAAAGAAGGCCATTACATAATGGTAAAGGGATCGATTCAACAGGAAGAGTTAACTATCCTAAATATATTTGCACCCAATACAGGAGCACCCAGATTCATAAAGCAAGTCCTTAGAGACTTACAAAGAGACTTAGACTCCGATACAATAATAATGGGAGACTTCAACACCCCACTGTCAACATTAGACAGAACGATGAGACAGAAAGTTAACAAGGATATTCAGGAATTGAACTCATCTCTGCAGCAAGCAGACCTAATAGATCTACAGAACTCTCCACCCCAAATCAACAGAATATACATTCTTCTCAGCACCACATCACACTTATTCCAAAATTGACCACATAATTGGAAGTAAAGCACTCCTCAGCAAATGTACAAGAACAGAAATTATAAAAAACTGTCTCTCAGACCACAGTGCAATCAAACTAGAACTCAGGACTAAGAAACTCAATAAAAACCGCTCAACTACATGGAAACTGAATAACCTGCTCCTGAATGGCTACTGGGTACATAACGAAATGAAGGCAGAAATAAAGATGTTCTTTGAAACCAATGAGAACAAAGATACAACATACCAGAATCTCTGGGACACATTTAAAGCAGTGTGTAGAGGGAAATTTATAGCACTAAATGCCCACAACAGAAAGCAGGAAAGATCTAAAATTGACACTCTCACATCACAATTAAAAGAACTAGAGAAGCAAGAGCAAACATATTCAAAAGCTAGCAGAAGGCAAGAAATAACTAAGATCAGAGCAGAACTGAAGGAGATAGAGACACAAAAAACCCTCCAAAAAATCAATGAATCCAGGAGTTGGTTTTTTGAAAAGATCAACAAAATTTATAGAGCGCTAGCAAGACTAATAAAGAAGAAAAGAGAGAAGAATCAAATAGATGCAATAAAAAATGATAAAGGGGATATCACCACCAACCCCACAGAAATACAAACTACCATCAGAGAATACTATAAACACCTCTACGCAAATAAACTGGAAAGTCTAGAAGAAATGGATAATTTCCTGGAGACTTACATTCTCCCAAGACTAAACCAAGAAGAAGCTGAATCCTTGAATAGACCAATAACAGGCGCTGAAATTGAGGCAATAATTAATAGCCTACCAACCAAAAAAAGTCCAGGACCAGATGGATTCACAGCTGAATTCTACTAGAGGTACAAGGAGGAGCTGGTACCATTCCTTCTGAAACTATTCCAATCAATAGAAAAAGAGGGAATCCTCCCTAACTCATTTTATGAGGCCAACATCACCCTGATACCAAAGCCTGGCAGAGACACAACAAAAAAAGAGAATTTTAGACCAATATCCCTGATGAACATCGATGCAAAAATCCTCAATAAAATACTGGCAAACTGGATCCAGCAGGACATCAAAAAGTTTATCCATCATGATCAAGTGGGCTTCATCCCTGGGATGCAAGGCTGGTTCAACATACGCAAATCAATAAACGCAATCCATAATATAAACAGAATCAAAGACAAAAACCACATGATTATTTCAATAGATGCAGAAAAGGCCTTTGACAAAATTCAACAGCACTTCATGCTAAAAACGCTCAATAAATTCGGTATTGATGGAACGTAACTCAAAATCAGAAGAGCTATTTATGACAAACTCACAGCCAATATCATACTGAATGGGCAAAAACCGGAAAAATTGCCTTTGAAACCTGGCACAAGACAGGGATGCCCTCTCTCACCACTCCTAGTCAACATAGTGTTGGAAGTTCTGGCTAGGGCAATCAGGCAAGAGAAAGAAATCAAGGGTATTCAGTTAGGAAAAAAAGAAGTCAAATTGTCCCTGTTTACAGATGACATGATTTTATATTTAGAAAACCACAATGTCTCAGCCCAAAACCTCCTTAAGCTGATAAGCAACTTCAGCAAAGTCTCAGGATACAAAATTAATGTGCAAAAATCACAAACATTCTTATACACCAGTAACAGAGAAACAGAGAGCCAAATCAGGAATGAACTTCCATTCACAATTGCTTCAAAGAGAATAAAATACCTAGGAATCCAACTCACAAGGGATGTAAAGGACTTCTTCAAGGAGAACTACAAACCACTGCTCAGTGAAATAAAAGAGGACATAAACAAATGGAAGAACATACCATGATCATGGATAGGAAGAATCAATATCGTGAAAATGGCCAAACTGCCCAAGATAATTTATAGATTCAATGCCATCCCCATCAAGCTACCAATGAGTTTCTTCACAGAATTGGAAAAAACTGCTTTAAGTTCATATGGAACCAAAAAAGAGCCCGCATCTCCAAGACAATCCTAAGTCAAAAGAACAAAGCTGGAGGCATCACGCTACCTGACTTCAAACTACACTACAAGCCTACAGTAACCAAAACAGCATGCTACTGGTACCAAAACAGAGATATAGACCAATGGAACGGAACAGAGTCCTCAGAAATAATACCACACATCTACAGCCATCTGATCTTTGACAAACCTGAGAGAAACAAGAAATGGGGAAAGGATTCCCTATTTAATAAATGGTGCTGGGAAAATTGGCTAGCCATAAGTAGAAAGCTGAAACTGGATCCTTTCCTTACTCCTTCTACGAAAATTAATTCAAGATGGATTAGAGACTTAAATGTTAGACCTAATACCATAAAAACCCTAGAAGAAAACCTAGGTAATACCTTTCAGGACATAGGCATGGGCAAGGAGTTCATGCCTAAAACACCAAAAGCAACGGCAACAAAAGCCAACATTGACAAATGGGATCTAAATAAACTAAAGAGCTTCTGCACAGCAAAAGAAACTACCATCAGAGTGAACAGGCAACCTACAGAATGGGAGAAAATTTTTGCAATCTACTCATCTGACAAAGGGCTAATATCCAGAACCTACAAAGAACTCAAACAAATTTACAAGAAAAAAACAAACAACCCCATCAAAAAGTGGGCAAAGGGTATGAACAGACATTTCTCAAAAGAAGACATTCATACAGCCAACAGACACATGAAAAAATGCTCATCATCACTGGCCATCAGAGAAATGCAAATCAAAACCACAATGAGATACCATCTCACACCAGTTAGAATGGCGATCATTAAAAAGTCAGGAAACAACAGGTGCTGGAGAGGATGTGGAGAAATAGGAACACTTTTACACTGTTGGTGGGATTGTAAACTAGTTCAACCATTATGGAAAACAGTATGGCGATTCCTCAAGGATCTAGAACTAGAAGTACCATATGACCCAGCCATCCCATTACTGGGTATATATCCAAAGGATTATAAATCATGCTGCTATAAAGACACTTGCACATGTATGTTTATTGCGGCACTATTCACAATAGCAAAGACTTGGAATCAACCCAAATGTCCATCAGTGAC
Organism: Macaca nemestrina; assembly: GCF_043159975.1. Taxonomy (NCBI): domain Eukaryota; kingdom Metazoa; phylum Chordata; class Mammalia; order Primates; family Cercopithecidae; genus Macaca; species Macaca nemestrina. The sequence goes on from NC_092140.1 coordinate 63,878,253, forward strand.
AGACTGGATTAAGAAAATGTGGCACATATACACCATGGAATACTATGCAGCCATCAAAAAGGATGAGTTTGTGTCCTTTGTAGGGCCATGGATGCAGTTGGAAACCATCATTCTCAGTAAACTATCACAAGAACAGAAAACCAAACACTGCATGTTCTCACTCATAGGTGGGAACTGAACAATGAGATCACTTGGACTCGGGAAGGGGAACATCACACACCGAGGCCTATCACGGGGAGGACAGAGAGGGGAGGGATTGCATTGGGAGTTATACCTGATGTAAATGACGAGTTGATGGGTGCTGACGAGTTGATGGGTGCAGCACACCAACATGGCACAAGTATATATATGTAGCAAACCTGCACGTTATGCACATGTACCCTAGATCTTAAAGTATAATAAAATATATTTAAAAAAAAGAAACAAAAAAAGAAAACAAAAAAAAAGAAAAAGAAATGCTGAGAACCCTGCAGTATAAGCAAGCTAAGCTCACCACTGACAAGGGTCAGGTTATCAGTCATCTACTTCACTGCATCACAGCTTCAGTGAAGATAAGAAAGATTACTTTCTGTCAAGTCAGCACACCTAACGAATTCTGGTAACCTTAAAGAAAACAAAATTTACCAGACTTTATAAATACAATAGGTGAAACATCGTGAAGAAATGACTTTGTTCTGTTTTTTCTTGGTTGGGGGAGAATTATTCTTAATGTCAAGGTGAAAGAATAAGTAGTATAGAATGTAAGAAATATATAATTATACACAATCATGGAATTATATACAATTTCTAGATAGACATTAATTCTCTGACCTCAGGAGTTATTCAATATGACATGGTCGAACGAGTTTCTTTGGTTAACATTTCTTGATACATCTATGTAAATGTTCAGGCCAAAACATGAAAAGATCAGCTCTTTTGTGTAATTAATAATAATCTTTAGAGATTCTTTATGATTTAAATGGGTAGATAGTTACGTAAAACACATTTTACAAATATTTAGGTAAAAGATTAATCATATATTTTTAATGCCATATTGGGATATTGTTTAACTAATTCAGTTAAACATTCTTTATGTATTTGGTAAAATATATGCTTTGTGTCATATATATTCTTGTTGGTAAACACATATGCCAGGGACCTGTTGAATACAGTGGTAAGATAATAGGCTCTAGAGTCATTTCACCTGTGTTCATATCCAAAATATACTTGTATCTGTTTGGCTTTCAGTATATCCTACAAGTTAACACTCATTTAGGAAAGATTTTCACATTAATACAACACTCGATGAAGGCAGAAAAAATCGATAAAAGGCCCTGTTCTTCATCAGAAATGTTAACATTTTCTGAGAAACACTATCGCCCCCATTTCAACTCACCAGCTTTCTACTTAAGTCTAATTGGCTATAACTTGATATATTGCCACACGTAACATAGAGCATCATCAGTAGGAGATTTGCTAATAGGAGTGACATGATTGCGTTATACCAATTTGTGACCTATTTCCTCAAGTTGGGCTAGTGTCACCCTGAGCAAACTTGTAATTTTATCTGTAAAAAAGGATGTGAACATGTATTGGATAGATAATCAATAGTGTCTGCTTGGGTCTATCCTTTTGTCTACTCAAGATGCATACATATGTTATATTCCACATGTACAATGTAAGGGAAATGCATTGATTTCAATTTACCTCCTCAATAAAGTCTTATTCAGTTTTTGCTTGAGTTCCAGTAATTTTAGAGACAATTGACTCCATCAAAGTCTGTAAGTGGCTCCATGTATGGCACACTGTAGCCATAAAAGCATTTTATCTCTCCTAAACATCTCTACTATAAAATTATAGAGATGGAACATGGTAACTGCAGTAAACTCCCCTGTTCAGAATAGGGAATTTAAAAAACATCTAGAAGTACATTTCAAATCCTGATTGACAAGAATTACAAAAAAACAGATCTATGTTAGTGGTTTTATTTTCTTGATTCTGTCCTCTGAAATGATCTTTCCTGTTTATTATTCTTCATGGCTACAGCTGATATGGACTTATTTTAGGGAATATATAACTTTCAGAGTCCATTTTATGTTGGTGAAAATTCATGGATCCAGAAAATGCTTTCAAGCGTTGAAGAGTTAAGAGATGTGTCTAACTAGTCTTGTTTTTGTGCTTTGTGTTGTGATTTATTGACATTTGTATATTTTGTCAATCAAATTCCTTCCAATACTTTATAACTATAGCCAATGAGTTTGTAGACATAGTTTTGATGCTGAGGAGTTAGTTTTTGTTTTGTCGCTAGTTCAGTTTGGTTATTTTATCTATCATCCTATGCATTCTGCCTTTCATTAATCTTAGCTTAGCTTAATGGACACTGTCTTCAAGTATTTCAAAACAATAGTCTTTTGACAGTAGGCAATACACTGGACATAAGCTGACCAAAAATATTTGAATGCTAGGTACTTAACTCAATTTTATTTTATATTTATTTTGTTTCTTTATCATAATTTCAGCTTCTATTTTAGATTCAGGGGTACATGTGCAGGTTTGTTACATGGGAATTTTGTGCGCTGCTGAGGTTTGGATTATAGTTTATTCCATCACCCAGATAGTAAGCATAATACCTAATAGTTTTTCAACCCTTGCTCTCTTCTCTCCCTCTTCTAGCAGTCCAAGTGTGTATTGTTGCCATCTTCATATCCATGAGTACCTAACATTAACTCCTACTTGTAAGTGAGAACATGTGGCATTTGTTTTCTGATCCTGCATTAATTTGCTTAGGATAATGACCTCCAGCTGCATCCATGTTGCTGCAAAGGACATGATTTTATCTCTTTTTATGGCTGCATAGTATTCCATGGTGTATATGTACTACATTTTCTTTATCTACTCTGTAACTGATAGCCAACTAGGTTGATTTCATGCCTTTGATATTGTGACTAGAGTTGTGATAAACATATAAGTGCATGTTTCTTTTTGGTAGATGTGTTTTGGTAGATATCTACCAAACCATACACTAAGTGATGGGATTGCTAGGACAAATGGTAATTGTGTTCTAAGTCCGTTGGAAATCTCCAATCTGCTTCCTATAGTGGCTGAACTAATTTACACTTCAATCAACAATGTATAAGTACTCCTTTTGCTCCACAACTTCTCCAACATCTGATTTTTTTTTAATTGTTAACGATAGCCATTCTGAAAGCCATTCTGATGGTATCTCATTTGCATTTCTCTTATGATTAATGATGTTGAGCATTTCTTTCATATGTGTGTTTGCTGCTTGTATGCCTTGAGTGTTCCTGTCTTTTGCCCACTTTTAAATATGGTTATTTGTTTTTTGTTTGTTGTATTGTTTAAGTTCCTTACAGATTCTGGATATTAGCCCTTTGTCAGATGCATGGTTTAAAAATATATCTTATTCTGAAGGTTATCTGCTTTCTCTGTTGATTATTTATTTTATTGTGCTAAAACTCTTTAGTTTAATTGGATCCCACTTACTAATTTTTGTTTTAGTTGCCATTGCTTTTGAGGACTTAGACATAAATTCATTCCCATGATTGATGTCCAGAATGGTGTTTCCTAGGTTTTCTTCTAGGATTCTTACAGTTTGTGGTCTTACATTTAAATCTTTAGTCAATCTTGAGTCAATTTTTATGTATGGTGAAAGATAGGGATTCAGTTTTATTCTACTCCATATGGCTAGCCAGCTATCCCAGTACCTTTATTGAATAGGGAGTCCTTTCTCAATTGCTTATTTTTGTCAACTTTGTCAAAGATTACATATGTAAGTATGTAAGTATGCAGCTTTATTTCTGTGTTCTGTAACCTGTTCCATTGGTCTATGTGTCTGTTTTTGTATCAGTACCATATTATTTTGGCTACTGTAGCCTTACAGTATAGTTTGAAGTTGGGTGATGCCTCTAGCTTTGTTCTTTTTGCTTAGGATTATTTTCTGCTGAGGCATTTACTATGTTCAGCTTGCTTGATAAAACTTGGATTTTTCAACCCTGAAAGGCTATAGGTAGAAATTGACTATTTCATAAGATCTTATTTTCCTTAATCCTTGATTTCAGATTGATCACTTATAACTTACACACTCCAATGTTTGATATTTATTTTTCTTATACGTTCTAGTACTACAGGCTCCTTCAGCTTATATTCTGAGATCCAATGTATAGCAGTAATAGCTTGATGAAATGTTTTGCCACTACATAAAATAAGATATCAATTTTCAGCTGGGAATGGCTATCCATCACTAATATTGTTTTATTATACATACAGTAAACTCTACACTGTAGGTTTTATAAATTGTATTAATTTCTGGTACTAAATTCTATCCTAACTTGCTTGTTTACAATTGTTAAGAGGAAGTAATGAAAAAATTCACATAAAACTGTGGTGAAAATTAAGTGAAATTATCTGTATATATCACTAAGAGATGCTCTAGTGTACAGTCATTCATCATTCATTGGCATATTTAGAAATATAGTTTCTCAGTTATTTAATGTATATAAGAAAACAAATAGGTTAAACTATTTCTGATATTCAAGTGTTAAGAGAAAATCTCAAAAGGAAGTATAAAGAAATATTAAGACAAACATATATTTAAATTATTTATCAACATCACACACCAGGGCCTATTGTGGGGAGGGGGGTTGGGGAAGGGATAGCATTAGGAGATATACCTAATGTAAATGACGACTTAATGGGTGCAGCACACCAACATGGCATATGTATACATATGTAACAAACCTGCATGTTGTGCACATGTACCCTAGAACTTAAAGTATGATTTAAAAAAAAAATAAAATAAATTATTTATCCTAAGCACATCTTTGTTTCTTGTTTTAGGCTCAATGTACACAGGGCTTGAAAAATGTTTGAGGACAAGTTGTCCTTTCCACTGAACAGCCTGTGTTTGGATACTTTGATTTACACTCCAGAGAAACGTAGGCAGTACACATAAATTGATTTACTTTTCTTTTAAAATGTACTATTTTTCCTCTTACTCTTTACTTCCACACCTCCACCACTCTGCATTGCTGGCTGGTTTCAACTAAATTGAAGGAGAAAAAAACCACTAATACATTCGCTTTGAGGTGAAGTAATTTAATATTTTCCCATTGTTGCATCAGGCAGCAATAAATTAATGAAGGAGGGTCAGGCTTGTATTTTCTAGCAGTTTATTAAACCCATAATAAATCTAGGTCCATGCTAAATCATAAAAACATATGGTATATGAACTTGAAATAATGACAAAATAATATGTAATGTCTATTGGTGAGTGTAATTGATAACAGGAGCATATATTAATTTTGTAATATAAGATATACAATAATTAGTTCAGTACTTGTCCCTAGTAGCCTGCTCCCACATTGGCAAAATTATCTCTTTACAGAGGTAAAGGATAAAATTCTGCCTAAATGTAACCAACCATTAATAACAATTCTGGGAGCTTATCTATGTCAGGAATTTTTTTTCTGCTATGATGAAAGCATTCGACCACAAAGTAAACAACTTAAAATGAATGGTGGTCAATGGACTATAATGAGATAAACATAATATCTGGCTTTCTTGAGTAGTAAGGTGAATTCTTACTTTCACTATATTTCACTGGGTATTCAGAATAATACAAATTATATCAGTATCATAAGATGGAGTCATCACGTCCAAATTTTAGGAAGTATGCACATTTTTATCTCCTACAGTAATAGAGTCTATTTACATTTTTATTGATACATATTAGATGTACATATTTTGGGAGTATACGTGATTTCTTGATGCATTTTTATACTGTGTAATAATCAAATCAGAGTAATTGGAATACCCTTCACCTTTAACATTGATCTTTTCATTATGTTCCTAAGATTTCAAAATAGCTCTACCAGCTGTTTTGAAATATACAACAGATTGTTCGTTATTATATTCACTCTCCTGATTTATCAAACATTAAGTCTTATTTCTTTTATCTAACTATATTTTTGTATACATTAATCAACCTCTCTTCATCCCTCTCTTCCCACTACGCTTCTGGACTGTGGCAACCACGGATACTATCTATTTTCATGAGATTCACTTTCTTAGCTCACACATTTGAGTGAGAACATGTGATATTTGTCTTTCTATTCTTGTCTTATTTCATTTAACATAATGACCTTCAGTTCTATTTACATTTTGAATGTTTGAGGGCTAATGACTTTTAAGCTTCAACCCTTACTGTTCCTCTTCTGCTTCAGATCAGGGCAAGCTGAGAAGAAAGTCTGAGTTATTCCTTTGCTGGTGTTTGAGAAGCTCAAAATCTGCAACCCCTTGCCCCATGCCACCCTCAGTGCATGTGGGACCATCGCACAAATCAAGATAGACTCCTTTCTCTGCTTTCTTAAGCCATTTCAGATCTTCTTGGGAACTTCCACATTCTCTCCAGAGAACCTGATTGTGTAATACATTTCTTCACATCATTTTGGTGTATATGTGGCATCATCAGTCTCAACAACAAAAACAAGTTTTGCTAAGTTTATCTTAGCAAGAGTTTCCAAAGGATAGCACTAATCAAATTGAAATAAACATTATTTTGCTCCATATTTTGAATATAAATATGTATACCAGGGTTGATAACAGAGAACATAAAGAAACACAATAACAAAACAGTTTTCAAAAATACATGTCTCTTGAAAATAATTTTTCAAATCATTTTTAGAAACCATATCTTCATTTTACATATAAAAATAAGTGTTTATTGAAGTGAAGTGTTTGCAGACATAATTAAGGAAAAGTGCTAGACTGGTTTTCAGCTTACTTTGCTACTGTGAAAATGTGACTGAATCCAGAAAAAAGTATTTCCTCAGCCTAACCTTACGAGGAAACAGCTTTATAAGTGAGGTCTAGATGCACAAATAGATTAGAGTCAGTGGAAAAAAAAAAAAAACAAAATCACTTTTAGGTTTTAGAGAGCTAAGATATAAGTTTGCTTGATATTTCAAAGAGGTAATTATGAAGTCACTTTTACACAGTTTCAGTTTGGTGTTTTAAAATTAGGATACAGAAAGATGAGAGTATAAACCTACCTTTTATATGTTTGTGTATGTATTTTTTAAATCTGCGCTGAATAACTAGAAAAATAGCTTTCCATATTTATTTAAATTCTTCCAAGAATGTTACAACAAAATTATGCCCTATTACTGTAAATTGACTCAGAGCTATGGCTGTAGGTGTTACGGTCATAATGTAATTGTGCTCCCAAACACTAGAGTCAAATGTATTGTTTCTTTTATAAACAAAGTCTATATTATCCAATGGTTTATTATTATAAAACTGGATGAAACTAACTAAGTTATAAAGCATTCACTGTGGAGGAAACAACTTTTCATTTGCATACATTATGGTATATTTCATATTATATATTATACCATATTTTCTATATATATTCTCTATTTTTATGAAATGTCTTAATACTTGTATATATGAATATATAGTCAACCCTCAGTATCTGTGGGTTTTGCTTTTGTAGATTCAACCAACCAGGGACTGAAAATATTCACAAAAAATTGTACTATAGTGAACATGTATAGACCTTTTTCATCATTATTCACTAAACAGTATATTATAGCAAATACTTACATAGCATTTACACTGTATTAGGTATTGCAAGTAATCTAGAGATGACTTAAACTGTAAGAGAGGCTGTACATAAGTTATATGCAAATACTAAACAATTTTGTATTAGGGACCTGAGTATCTGCAAATTTTCATATCTGCATGAGGTCTTGGAACAAATACCCCACAGATACCTAGGGAAGACAGTATATGGCCAAATGATTACACAAATACACTAAGGGGCTGCTGTAACACTACTGCGGACTACTTTAAACTAATAATGATCCTTCACTGTGGTATTTGAATCATTTGACCAGAAGCAGCTAGATCAGTGGTTTTCTGGAAAACATCATAAATTTGGATCTAGGGTCATCTTCCACAGCAGTAAAGTTGCTTGGAATTCAAATGTTTTATATTTGACATCAACAAAAATGTAAAATTTAGTCATAAAATGTCTGTTTGTTCTGATGTAAAGTATTCATTTTAATTATTAATCATCACTGGGGATTTTTTAACCTTATGTTCTCATGGTTAATAACTGAGAAAGTTGTCACTTTTCTGAATCCAAGCTGCATTCAGAAATAAATGGTGCTAAATATTACAGTCAGTGCTCCTTTTGATTTTAAACAATATAAATTTACCCTTTGTTTCCTTTACACATAAAGAAGTTAGTAACCTCTTAATTTTGTTTATATCCTATCCTTCACCTGTCATCTCAAAATACTATGCAGTATGTTATTAAATTTGAATAAAAGTCAAGACCTGTAAGCTAGTTTTTACACTTGTGATTTTATATTATTTCAATATTTTGATGACAATACTTAATAATAAGTGAGAACTATATTTTGAAAATTGCAAATTAATGGCCTGATCTTATAACTACATAATTGTATAAATGTTAGTTCTGGAATAATCAAAATATATATTAGGATATATGTAAAAATAAATGCGCTATGGTCTATGCCGCTATAAACAGCATGTTACATAGAATATAGAGAAACAATTTAGCAGGATGTAAGGAGGGATAAGTAGACTACAGTATATTTTCTTGCTTTGATACCCTTTGCTCTCTCACTTTATCCAACTTTTACTTATTACCAAAAATATATTTTGTCTTTTGTTATATTTTTCTTTTAACTTACTAACCTTTTATACTGATTTGAACTTTGTCTAGTCCCACAGAACAATTTATTTCTTTACATTACCTTTTTAGATTGATCCATTAGTCTTTGTCTCTGTTTAGTCTCATTTTTTGGGGAGGACAAGGACTTATTTATGTTTTTAAGATCTATCGTCAACTAATTCATAAAAATATATGTGTGAGAAAAATATTTCAGTCCTTGCCTGACTAAAAGTGACTCTATCTTGTGATTATGCTTGATTGGTATGTTTCTGGAACAAGAAATTCTATGTTCAAAACTTCTTTCTCTTAGATGATTGAAGATATTGCTTGATTTACTTTCAGAGGTTGTGATGACAATCTGATGTTAATATGATATATGCTCCTTTTTAATGAACAAAACACACTCTCAGAATAATTTTCAGGGATTTCTCTTTAGCCTTCATGTTCAAAAATTTCATGTAATCGTATCTAGTTAGAACATAACACCCATATTCTCCAATATGTTTATTTATTTATTTATTTTTGAGACTCCAACGTGTTATATGACACCTGTATTCTCTAAAATGTGAATGGCTCGGACTTTCTCAAACTATAAGTTTCTAAATATTTTAATTATTTTCTTCTTTCTATGCTTTTTATCTCTTAAATTTCTTTCTTAAATTCCTATTTGCTGTATGTCATTATTCTTAAGATTATCTACTTGGACATAATAACCTTCTTCTTGTATTTTCAATTTATTTCCTCTTTTAAAGAAATTTATCCCAGCAAAATTAAAAATGCCACAATTTCTGTCAGTTTTTATTTTTTGTTGTATTAAAGCAATATATTTATAAATTTTGCAACTTTTTTGCTATTTATTTTTTCAACAATTGATATTTACTGAAAATTTTCTTTTCATCCTATAGCTATTTCTTCTTGCCTCCACTCATGATTATTTATGAATAAAATCAGAGGTTGGCTTTTATTGACAGGTCTTCTCTGCTTTTACTAGCCTCTTGAGTGATATGAGTGATAATTTATTGCAGTTTTTAATATGAAGTTGCTGTATTTTGGGCTGAAATTTTTAACTTTATGTTGAATAGATGAGAAGTAAGGAGGCGGGCTCCTCTCTCACATCGCAATCCCAAGTCAGCTACAGCCAAACATAGAGGGTCTTTGGTGGTGCCACTTTTCAGCCTGGCAACCCTAACCCCTCCCAGAAAGATTATATAAAAAATTTCTGTTTGTTTTCAGACAGGGATATATGTCACTGAACAGGTAGTAATGAAGAAAGCAGTATAAGAACGGTTAAATACTGCAGATATTTTGAAGACTTGTTTTTTTCAATTACTTTATTTTCTGACCCTACTTTCTGTGAAATTCTCAGTCACTAAGGAATAAGGGCTCTGCAATAAGCCATGACTCACTATGAAAAATGTGTCTGGGTGTTTCTGAGCTATGACTCTTTCATATCTGTGGTATCTGTCTGGAATATCAGTATGATTCCAGCTGCCTTTACTGGGAGTTTCATTAAAGTACTTAGTTCGTAGAGAATCCTGTGCTCCATCAACAGTAGTTTTGTAAATATATTTGCCTTTCTAATTCTGTACTTTCATTTCAATGGCTTATTGGAGGGGAAATAAACCATGTATGCTCATCCCACCATCTTCAAACAGATGTCCCCATTTTTAAGGCAGCACATATTCAAAATAGATCTTTTCCTCTTATAAATATTTTGGAAAATCTTAAAGAGGAATATTATGCTATTGTGTGCATATACTTATTCCTGGTACTTTGATATGCTTCTTTGGGATTATAATGATCCCGGGGTTTTTTTTTTTATTATTCTCAAAGATTTTAATATTTGCTTTTGGATTTTAGATAATAGTTATTTAAAAACTCCTCTTGCTCCCTTAAAGACCGATTGCATTTCATAGTCCTTATCTTTATTTCCATTACGTAATTCTTCCCGTGGTCCTGACATTTGCTTTGTGTTTTTCCCCTAATTCCTTGAGTTACCAGTTTATTTTAGTTACTTCTCGAACCAAAATGTAAACATTTTTGACTATAATTTTTTCTCTGTTCACTTCCCCTCCCCCGAGCCCCACTTTCACTCTCTGCTATTCTCACTGTTATTATTTTTTAACTCACCTTCAACTTCAGTGATTTCATTTCATACCCTCTTTAACCCAAGGGTTCTATTAGAGCATGCTTTTTGCCTTTAGGAAAATTTCCAGATAGTAGAGATATTATTAATGTTACTCTGAAAACATTTATGTTAATTCCTAATGTTACTAAATTCATTACTCATGGAATGTGGCTTATGCTATTACTAGCATGGACTTTTGTTGATTTTTAATGGTGTAGTAATCAAACAAAAATTTTTCAAAAGGCATAACTATATTTACAGGTATTTGAAAAAAGGAGTATTATTTGTTAATAATTAATCATTCTATCATTCAACACCCACTTATTTACTTTGCATAAAATAGTTGACGATTAATTGACAAATGCTTACATCTTACATAGTTATTGCATTCTTGCCAATTGTCTCTACATTTCAATATAATGTTTTTTTAATTTCAAATTTTATTTTAGATACGGGGGAACATATACAAATTTGTTACATGGGAATATTGCATCATGCAGAGATTTGGGGTAATGATTCTGTAACTCAGCTGGTAAGCTTAATACCCAAAATGTCATTTTTTTAGCCCACCCTACCCTCTTCCTCAAATCTCTAGTAATGTACAACGTCTATTGTTTCCATATTTATCTCCATGTGTTCTAATGTTCAACTCCCACTTTTAAGCGAGAACATGCAGCATTTGGTTTTTGGTTCCTTTGTTAATTCACTTAGGATTACGGCTTCTGGCTCCATCCATATCACTGCAAAGGGAATGATTTCATTCTTCTTACGGCTGCATATTGTTCCTTGGTGTATATGTACCATATTTTCTTTATCTAGTCTACTGTTGATGAGCATTTAGGTCAATCCCATGTCTTTGGTGTTGTAAAGAGCACAACAGTAAACATATGAGTTCATATGTCTTCTTGGTAGAATGATTTCTTTTAAATATATACTCAATAATGGGATTGCTGGGTCAAATGACAGCTCTGTTTCAAGTTATTTGAGAAATCTCCAGACTGCTTTCCTCGGCGGCTGGACTAATTTACATATTTACATTCTCACCAACAATGTGTAAGCATTCCTTTACTCTGCAGCCTAACCAACATCTTCTTCTTTTTTTTTTTTTTTTTTTTTTTTGAGACAGAGTCTTATTTTGTCACCCAGGCTGGAGCTCAGTGGTGTAATCTTGGCTCACTGCAACTTTTGCCTCCCGAGTTCAAGCAATTTTCCTGTCTCAGCCTCCTGAGTAGCTGGGATTACAGGCACATGCCACCAAGCCCAGCTAATTTTTGTATTTTTAGTAGAGATGGGGTTTCGTCATATTGATCAGGCTGGTCTTGAACTCCTGACCTCAGGTGATCCACACATCTTGGCCTCCCAAAGTGCTGGGATTACAGGCATAAATCACCGTGCCCAGCTTGGCTTTTTAGCAACAGCCATTCTGATTTATGACGATGGTATCTCATTGTGGTTTTGATTTGCATTTCTGTGATAATTTGTGATGCTGAGCATTTTTCACATGCTTATTAGCCATTTGTATATCTCCTTTTGAGAGGTGTTTGTCTTTTACCAGTTTTTAAAATATCTTCTCCCATATCTTCTCCCATTCTGTAGGTTGTCTCTTTGCTCTGTCGATAGTTTCTTTTGCTGTGCAGAGGTTTTTTAGTTTACTTAAGTACATCTTGTCTATTTTTGGTTTTGTTGTAATTCCTTGTGGGGATTTAGCCAAAAATTTCCCAACGCCAATGTTGAGGAGAGTGTTTCCTAGGTTTTCTTACAGGACTTTTATAGTCTGTGGTCTTATAATTACATCTTCAAAAAATTTTGAATTAATCTTTGTACATGGTGATAGGTCAGGGTCCACTTTCAATCTTCTGAGTAGGACTAGCCCATTTTCTCACCACCATTTATTAAATAAGGAGTCCTTTCCCAATTGTTTTTGTAGGCCTTGTTGAAAATCAGATATTTGCAGGTATGCAGCATTGTTTCTGAGTTTCCTGTCCTGTTTTATTGGTCTATGTGTCTGTTTTCCTAACAGTACCAAGTCGATTTAGTTCCTGTAGCTTTGTAGCACAGTTCGAAGTTAAGTAATATGAAGACTCTGGCTTTGTTCTTTTTGCTTAAGATTGCTTTGACTATTTGTGGTCTTTCTTTAGTTTTACGTGAATTTTAGAATAGTTTTATGTAATTCTGTGAAGAATAACATTGGTAGTTTGACAGGAATAAAATTGATTCTGTGGATTACTTTGAGCAGTATGTCATTTTAACGATGTTGATTTCTCTAATTTATGAATATGGTATGATTTTCCATTTACTTGTTTCATCTCTGATTTTTTTAGGCAGCATTTTGTAGTTTTTGTAGAGATCTTTAACCTCCATAGTTGACTGTATTCCTAGGTATTTCATTTTCTTTGTGGCTATTATAAATGAGATTGTGTCCTTGATTTCATGTTCAGCCTAGACATTGTTGGTATATAGAAATTCTACTAATATTTGTATGTATGTTGATTTTATATGCTGAAACTTTACTAATGTCGTTTATCATTTCTAGGAGTCTTTTGGCAGAGTCTTTAGGATTTTCTAGGTATAGAATCAGATTGTCAGTGAAAAGAGGTGCTTTGACTTATTTTCCTATGTGGATACCTTTTATTTCTTTCTCTTAACTGATTGCCTGTCTGGGACTTCCAATACTATTTTGAATGGAGTGATGAGAGTGGGCATCCTTGTCTCATTTCAGTTCTCAAAGGAAATGGTTTGTCCTTTTGCTCATTCAGTGTGATGCTGGCTATGAGTTTATTAAAGATGGTTTTTATTACTTTGAGGTATGTTTCTTCAATTTCTAGTCTGTTAAGGGTTTCTTTTTAATCACAAATGGATATTAATTTTTTTCAAAAGCCTTTTCTGAGTCTATTAAGATTATCATATGATTTTTGCTTTTGATTCAGTTTATGTGTTCAATCACATTTATTGATTTGAATATGTTGAACCAGCCTTATGTCCCAGGAATAAAACCTTCTTGATTGTTTTGGATTAACTTTTTGATGTGCTGCTGGATTTGATTTGCTAGTGTTTTGTTGGTTTTTGCATCTATGTTCATGAGAAATGTTGACCTGAAATTTACTTTTTTTTGTTGTGTGTCTGCTGGATTTTGGTATCAGGCAGATGCTGGCTTCATAGAATGAGTTAGGGAGGAACCCCTCCTCCTTGTTTTTTCTTGTGTGTGTGTGTGACAGTTTCAGTAAGATTGGTATGAGTTCTTCTTTGTACTTCTGATAGTAATTGGCTGTGAATCCATCTGGTCCAGGACTTTTTCTGGTTGGTAGGTTCTTTATTACTGATTAAATTTCAGAAGTTAATATATGACTATTCAGAGTTTCAATCTCTTCCTGATTCAATCTTGGGAGACTGTATTTCCAGGAACTGATCTAGTTCCTCTAGCTTTTCTAATTAGTGTGCTTAGGGTTGTTCACGGTAGTCTCTCCGAATCTTCTGTATTTTGTGGGATCAGATATAATATCGTGTTTGCCAATTATGATTGTGTTTATTTGGATTTTCTTTTTCTTTGTTAATCTAGCTAGTGGTCTTTTAATCTTATTTACTTTTCCAAAGAACAAATTTTTAGCTTTATTGATCTCTTGTAGGAATTTTTGCATCCTAGTTTCATTAAATTCTTCTCTAATTTTAGTATTCCTTTTACTCTGCAAGCTTTGGGGTTGTTTGTTCATTTGTCCTAGTTTCTTTAGCTGCAAAGTTAATTATCAATTTGAGAACTTTCTAATTATTGATAAAGGTGTTTAGGGCTATACACTTTCATGTTAACACTGTTTTCGATGTATTCTAGAAATTTTGGTAAGTCATGTCTCCATTTACATTAATTTTAAACACTTGTTTTATTTCTTCCTTATTTTCAATGTTCACCCGGGAATTTTTTAGAAGTAAGATGTTTATTTTCATTTGTTTGTGTAGTTTTAAGATCTTGTCGATGTTGATTTCTATGTTTATTGCATTGTGGTTTGAGTGTGTGCTTGGCATGATTCAAATGTTTTAAATTTATTGAGGCTTAGTTTATGACCAAGCATGTGGTCCATCTTGGAATATGTTTCATGTGCAGATAAGAAGAATGTATATTCTGTGGTTGCTGAGTGGTGTTTGGTAGATGTCTATTAGGTCTTGTTGAGTTTAAATCCAGAGTTTCTTTGCTAGTTTTTTGCTTCAGTGATCATTCCAATGCTGTCAGTGGGGCATTGAGATTTTCCACTATTATTATGTGGTTTTCTAAGTCTTTTCATAGGCCAAAAAGAACTTGTTTTATAAATACGTGTGCTACAGTATTAGGGGTGTGTGTGTGTGTGTGTGTGTGTAGACATACATATAGTGACAATAGTTAAGGCTTCTTGTTCCATAGTATTCTTTATCATTATGTCATGCTCTTCGTTTTTCTTAATTTTTATTGGTTTAAAGCCTATTTTATCTGATATAAGAATAGAGACTTCTAGTGTTTTTTGTTTTCCATTTGCATGGTAGGTTTTTGTTTCTTTTTCCTTTTCACTTAGAGCCTGTGGGTGTCCTTACACGTGAATGAGTCTCTTGAAGACAACAGACAGTTGAGTCTTGTCTCTTATTTAATCTGCCACTCTGTGTCTTTTAAGTGGGGTGTTGAGCCCATTTACGTTCAAGAATAATATTGATATATGTTGGTCATTATGTTGTCAACTGGTGGCTACATAGACTTGATTGTTTAGTTGCTTAATAGTGCCTTTGGGTTATGTGCTTTAGTCCTTTTGCTGTAGTAGGTATCAATCTTTTGAATCCATGTTTAGCACTCCCTTAAGTTCCTCTTGTAATGCTGGTCTACTTGAAATATATTTTTCCTTCAGCAGTTGCTTATATGAGGATGATGTTATTTCTCTTTCATTGAAAGTACTGAAGCTTATTTTTGGCAGGATATAATTTTGTGTTAAAATTTCTTTGCTTTTAGGGCACTGAAAAAATGCCCCCAGTCTCTTCTGGTTTGTAAAGTTTCTGTTGAGAGACCTGCTGTTAGCCTGATGGGGTTCCGTCTAACTTGCTCTTCTCCTTTATCTGTCTTTAAGATGTTTTTACTTTTGGATTGACCTTGGACAATCTGATGACTATTTGCCTTAGGAAGGTCATCTTGTATAATAAATCTGGCTAGAGTTCTCTGTATTTCATACATTGGCATGTCGACCTTTCTAGTGAGATTAGAAAAATTTTCATGGATTATATCCTCAAATATATTTTTCAAGTTGCATGTTCCCTCTCATTCTCTCACAGGAATACAAATGAGTCATAGATTTGGTCTCTACATAATTTCACATTTATTGGAGATTTTGCTCATTTTTCTTAATTATTTTTCTTAATTCTTGTCTGACTATGTTGATTCAGAGTCCATATTTGACCTCTGAGATTTCTTCAGCTTTGTCTATTCTGTTGTTAATACTTCTCAATGTATTTTGAAATCTTGTAGTGAATTTTTCAGCTGAACAAATTCTGTTTGGGTCTTTCTTAATATGGCTATTTCATCTGTCAGCTCGCAAATCATTTTACCTGATTGTTTGGCTTCCTTGGATTGAGTTTCAATTTTCTCCTCTATCTCAATGAACTTTCTTGCCATCCAGATTCTGAATTCTGTGTCTGTCATCCCAGGAAATTCAGACTAGTAAGCACCATTGCTGGGGAGCTAGCGGGCTCATCTGGAGGTAAGGGAACACACTGGCTTTTTGAATTGACAGAGTGGATTCTCTTTCACCTGGGAGGACTGGTATTTCTTTAACTGTGGTGAAAATTGAGTATAGTCAGTTGGCTTTGTTTCTGGAATTTTTCAGAGGACTAATGTACAGGGTTTTTGTTTGTTGTTGGATTCTTGCCCTTGGTTTCACAGCAGGGAAAATTAGTAACATGATTTTTGGTGTTGTGGTTGGGGCTGCAATCCAGTAGACAGCATTTGAGAGCAGTGAGCAGTACACAGGCTCTTATTCAGCCATGCAGTTCATTTGTATATCCTTGTGTTTGCAGTTATGTTGTGTGGTGTGAGGGGAAAGGGGTGACTCCCTCACCAGGTCAGCTCATGGGTCTTAGAGGAGCTATCTCCAATCACTGGTACTGTGGCCATGACTTTTATTTTTGTTGTTGTTATTAGGTCTTCCCAGCCTCAGGCCTCTCTCGGGGAGAGGTCTGGTAAGAAAACAAGCCATACCTTCACCAGATCAGTCCTTTTCAGAGAGGCATCCATAGACCCCACGCCAGCCCACAAAACTCTCAGTTTTCTGAGGGTGTGGGCTACTCCTCTATTGGAGTGTCAAGCACTGATCTCCACTCAACACTCCTGAGCCCCTGGATGCAGCCCCGAGGTGCCAGGACCTGCTAGTGGTTCATCCTACAGATATTAGGATTGTGTTCTTGGTGTGGTGGGGGATCCAAGGGCTCTCAGGTTGTAGGACTGCACTCAGATGGAGCAAAGTACCCAGCTGGGCAGTGGAGAGTGCACTGTGTACATGCTCCTATGGGGTGGCCTGGCAGGGTCCCTGGGAAGGACTGGCAGGCACGGAGCCTCCAGGACAAACGCGTCCCAGTCTTGTGGGGAAATGGACCCTGCTATCTCCCCAGTATTTAGCTGGGACCAGAGACTGTCAGAGGGAGACAGGCAGCCCTGAGGGTTGGGGACTTAAGACCAGGCTCTGTGGGAGCTGACACAGTTGACACTGTCCTCCCCAATCCCTGAAAAGTTCCTGGCTCTGCGCCCACTGCAGTTCCGTCTTTAATCTCCAAGGAGATCCCCCTGGTGGCTCACACGTCTGTGAGGGTGTGGGTTCCCCTGCAGCTAGGATCTCAAAGGTCTACAGCATTCAGCCGCCCCAACCAGGTTTCCCAGTTTCCTCCCTCTTCAGCCTCAGAGTCTGAGTCTTTTCTCCATACACATTTGGTGTTTTCTCTGGAGATCTGCTCAAATTATGTTGATGCAGTTGAAATCATGGTCTCTCCCTATGGGAGCAGCATTTCCTGGTTACTTCTAGTTGGCCATCTTGCCCATATCCCAGTTTTTTTGTGTTGTTTTGTTTTTATTCCTTAACTTCCTTTTGGGAACAGTTTTAGATTTACAGAGAAGAATGTGAAGATAACACAAAATTTCCATACCTAGCTTATCTTATTTCTAACATCTTACATTGGTATGATACATTTGCTATATTTAATGAACAAATACTAGTATGTTATTATTAATGAAATTCCATAACTTATTCAGATTTTTTTTAGTTTTTAACCAATCTCTTTTTCTGTTCCAGAATCACATCCATGATACCACACTATAGTAACCAAACAATCCTTAGGCCAGTTTCTCAGAATTCCTTGCTTTTGATGAACTTGACCCTTTTGAGGAGTGCTGATGAGGTGTTTTGTAGAATGACCCATATGATATTTTTCTCATGAATAGGCTAGGATTATGGATTTAAGAAATATCTCAATTTTAAAATCACATATCTATGCTAGTTTCTAACTTTTTTTTTTCTCTTCTGCCTTACAGTCTACTTGTACTAACATAATTTTAATTGGAAATTTCTTTGTATTTAAGGCTTTCTTCAACAATCTTTCAACACTTGTTCTGATTTTTAACTTTTATTTCTAAATTACATAATTTCTTACTTGAATACCATTTTAAGAAAATTACACTTTTAGTATAATTTACTCTGTAGTAATTTTTGATTGCTGAAACCATATAGATACTGTAACTGCTGAAGATGCAATTCAATTTTTCCCACTCCTACTCTTGCAAAATGCTTTCTCTCTCTCTCTCTCTATATATATATACGCACACACACACACATATACATATATACACACATATATCTATATCTGTGTATACACACACACACACACACACACACACACACACACACAGATATATATTCCCACTAGGAAAGGTCTACTTTAGATTGACTTTGAAGTTATTTACAGAAGTTCTAGCTTTAAGTGGACAAAAAGATGGTTTCCACGTTAGTGCTATTGAGGAGTCCATTGCTCATGGACTACTCCTCACAACTGTTTCCAAACTTCTATGTTTAATACCTTCCAATTAGTGCACCTGTTTCTGACTTTCACTGTTCTCTCAAAATAATATATTTATATATTTTTAATGCATCATTTTTAATTTTAAAAATTGGCACACCTATTTCTGGAAAAACTTTTCAGATATATGGATACTTTAGAAAAAGTAAAAATTACTTTAGTAACCAGAGATATAAACTGAAGGCATATTTAAAAATTCACATATGTAGAAGACATACTCATACCTCATGTATCTATAGATAACAAATATATTTAAACTTACACATGCATATATAGTCATTTTCAATATTAATTTAAACCTTTATCACATAACATTGATATTTGATGTTTAATTTTTCTTGAATACATTTCTTAACAGATTTTTTAAATAACTGTATAATATGCTATTGTAGAGATGAACTACTTTGTAGGACATTTTCATATTAACCACATTTTGCTATTTAAAATCATGCCATCAATAACATTTTATTACTTAAGTATTTAAAACTTATTCCCAGAAATGAGATTAACTTTTCAAAGTGAATAAACATTTTAAAAACTTAAACTAACTATATTTGGCAAAAATTATACAAATTTATCTTACCATCATAATTGTTCAACTCCTTTTATCTCTTTTTTCCATCCCTAGTTTCAGACTATTTTCAGAATAATTCTTTCTGAATACATATATCCTCTAGCATCTTCATCTTAAAAATAATTTCTTCATCTTAAATAAACTTTTGTCTTCTGACTCATTTATCTGCTCTTTCTTTCTTTCTTTTTCTTTATTTTGCTCTGTCATAAAGATAGAATAATAAAATATTGGTTACACTTCATATTTCTGAAAAATTCATATCAAACTTTGGTTCTGCTTCTAAAGTGCAACAGAGATTTCTTATTCAAGTCAATAAAGGTGTTCAGGTTGCTAAATACAAAGATGACCTTTCTATTCTTCTTTGATTTCTCTGCAACATTTGACCTAATTGATCACTACTTTTTTTTGAAATTCTTTCTTACCTTGTTTTATGACCCTACACAACTCTCAGTTACCTCTTACCCAATATCTGGTAGTTGCTTTTATTTGCTATTCCTCCCCTTTTGACTTCTTACTGGCAATCTAGTGTTAAGCGACTCATAGAAAACAAATCCAAGAGGTCCCTATTGAATCTGTTATTTCTGAGTCTTCTGGATTTCAGCATGTGATACTCAGTATTATATGGCACAACATTGGCTTATGCTAAAACTTAATGTCTCTAGGATTCTTTGCACTTGTTTTCTCTCCCCTTACACTGGATTTCAACAGCATCAGTTGACTCTGCCTTCACCCAAATCTCTTTACTTCTCTCTATCTTCATTGTTCCCATCCTACGTAAGCCAGTATTACTGGTTTCCCTCCTTCTACTCTTAAATATAGTTAGGTCATACCCCTTCCATTTTCAAAACTCTTCATCACATTTAAGTAAAAGCTAACAGGACCTACATAATTCCCATTTTTCTGTAACCATCTTTCATGCTGGTTTCACACTGGCCTCATTTCTGGGGATGCTCAAATTGACCCTTACTTAGATTCTATTTGTAGTTCTAGTTATTTCCTGTGCTTAGGAAACAAATAAAAATAC
Organism: Macaca nemestrina; assembly: GCF_043159975.1. NCBI lineage: Eukaryota > Metazoa > Chordata > Mammalia > Primates > Cercopithecidae > Macaca > Macaca nemestrina. The sequence goes on from NC_092140.1 coordinate 63,898,744, forward strand.
ACAACCAAAGCAAAAGAACAACAAAAAGAAACAAACAAACAAAAAACCCTACTTTCCTCAGTTCCTTGCAAAGCTGGCTTTTTGCCATTAACCTCAGCTAAAAGCTTTCATCACAGAAGCTATTACCAAGTACTCAATCAAAATACTTCCTTCCAACATAGTCATTCTCAAGCATATCACTCTGTTTAATTTTCTTCATTGAATTTATTTATTCCTGAATTTATTTTATTCCTCATTTATTTAGGTGCTTGTTTTCTGTAGCCTCTCACTAGAAGACAGACGCTATGAATGCATGTATTTTGTTATGGTTCTATATGTAGCTCAAACATTTCAAAGTAATGTTAGAGAGCATGTGCTCAATACGTATTGAGAAATAAATGAACCACTGTCTCTTTTTAATCAACTTTCATAGAAAAATATTGTGCCTTATTTATTTATTGTTTTTTTTATTTTTTGAGACAAAATCTCACCATGTTACCCAGGATGGAGTACAGTGGAATGGTCATGGTTCACTGCAGCCTCAACCTCCTGGGATCAGGTTATCCTCCAACCTCAGCCTCCCAAGTAACTAGGACTACAGGTGCCACCACATCCAGTGAATTTTTACTTTTTTTTTTTTTTTTTTTTTTGTAGAGACAGTGTTTCATCAGGTTGCACAGACTGATCTTGAGCTCCTGGGCTCAAGCAATCTCCCTGTCTCTGCCTCTGAAAGTGCTGGGATTACAGGCATGAGCCACACGCCCAGCCTGTGCTTTATTCAGTTTGCATTTTTGTTACTAGTGTGCTTGAATGGTTTTCTTTTTTTGGTGTATTTGTGTGTGTGTGTGTGTGTGTGTGTGTGTGTGTGTGTGTGTGTGTATGAGATAGAGAGGGAGAGAGAATTAATGTTTTAGGTTTTTGCTTTTGTCTTTTACATTTTTCTTACCTAGAAATCCTCATAAATCTGGTGGGTAGAAATATAGTTTAAAAAATCTATTTTGGACCATCCCTCACTCCACATATTACACAGTTTTTCTTTACCATAAATACAACTTTGGTTGTTGATACAATGTACTTTTGGTAAATAAAAGTGAGAGGTTTTTTTTGAGTTATTAGCACCTAAATATGTGAATTAGCTCAAATTGCCTTGTCTGGTGTACAAAAGTGGTATACTATTACGATACTAAAATAGTAACTTAGATAGTTTTCAGCATAGCCCTGAATACCTCTCTCCATCATGGAAGTACCAGGATGAAAAGGAAGACAGTGGCTGCTCAATTAAATCAGTCAAAATCTAACAAAATTTACTCTTAACTAGAAAATGAGAGCTACTGTGAAAGTTGATTAGAGAAAAGAGATTGATAAATATTAAGCATCATAGAGGGTTGAAATCAAGAAAGTAAAATTCTAAGTTCAAGAATTAGATTTCACTGCTGATTTTTGGTTATCTTAGTTTGTTATATCAGTTCACACTCCAGTGAGTCTGAGTCAGACTGACTTTTTAATTGCTCTGAAATATCCCCTCTCCACACTAGGGGAGATATGCCTATGTTAACATTGCTCAAAGGCCAGCATCAACATTGAAAGACATATTATCATTTTTTAAATTATGAATATTATTCTTGTTTAATATCTGTGGCATTAAAATGATAACAGCAGTATTTTAATTATGTTACGATGCTAGATGGTAAAATCATAACTTTCCAGTGATATGCTCCACGTGACTTACTAACATTAAAAACTTCAGTTCCAAATATCCTCATAGAGAGATATTTATTTTCTACGGTTTTTTGCAGATTTACCAGAAAGCATGCCATTCATAAAGTGCAAAGGTGCTTGGACGTTTCCCACAGCTAAGGAACCCTTTAGAAATAGATTTTCTCTTATTACCGTACACATTTTAGAGTAGAGATTCAACGGTAAAAGCTGTTCCTCCTTTATCAACTTCTACTTTTTTTAATCTAAACTATCTGCTATACTGTAACCATAAAACTGGTATAACCCACACAACGATAAACCTACTTTTATATGTTGAAATAAAACAGATAGTGTTCAGCAAATTAACAATTTTGACATAATACGTAATGCTTCAACTTTGGTTCATAGGAGTTCATTTTATACTTACATATATGTGTATAAAATCATTTATGTATTATGTGTTATATATGTCATATATATTTATTATATATGATATATATGTATATCTTGTGTGTGTGTGTATATATATATATAAAATGGAAGGGAATTGCTGGAAACGGAAGCGTGCGGTCCCTTTAAATGATATGGAATTGGGGAACGGAAGTGCTGGGTAGAGGAGGGCGTGGTCCTTGGCTAGGTCTCCAGCCCCAGGGACCTAGGTGAGGACAGGCATTTCCTGCCCAAATGTTGGATTTCCCAAGACCACCCTGGCCGGCCATACCCCCATCCTGTGCCTGTAGAAACCCCCAGGACCCTAATAGGCAAACACGCAGGTGGCTGGATGTGGGGAGGAACACACGGGTGGCTGGATATAGAGAGGGCCGCACTGGCATAGGAGCACACTGGCCATCAACTGGAGGAACAGCACAGAGTTTGGCCAGGGCGGTCGGAGGAGAACCCCGGGTGCTGAGTGGCCTGACTCCAGCGGAGGACCACCTCACTTCTTGCTCCCCCATCTACTGAGAGCTACTTCCACTCAATAAAACCTTGCACTCATTTTCCAAGCCCAGCTGTGATCTGATTTTCCCGGTATACCAACGCGAGAACCCGGGATACAGAAAGCCCTCTGTCCTTGCGATAAGGGAGAAGGTCTAATTGTGCTGGTTATCATAAGCCTTCTATAGACGGCAAAACTAAAAGAGCACCCTGTAACAGACGCCACTGGCGCTTCAGGAGCTGTAAACATTCACCGCTAGTTACAGCTGTGGGGTCAGAGTCCCACAGCTTGCCTGTCTGCATGCTCCCCTAGAGGTTCGAGCAGCTGGCCACTGAAGAAGCGAGTCCTACCTCCATCACACGCCCTGCCAGGGGGACGAGGGAACTTTTCCCGTTTCCTATGTGTATATACATACACACACAAACACAAACATATGTGCATACATGTAGTATGTGTTTCTTAACCTTATACTAAGGTTATACCTTAGTATACTTTGTATACCTTAGTATAAACCTTATGCTTTAGTGTAAGGTTTCTTAACTTTTTCTAAAGATTGTATGTATGTGCATTTATTTGTTTGAGAATATTTTACATAACATTCTTAATATTTTCCAGAGAATTCATTTGCACACTCAAATGCTAATGATAAGAATCACATTTTAAAAATTTCTGACCAAACACAAACAATTCAGATTTATTGATCATTTCTATGGGCATTTATCTGTGCTGGGTTGACCTTAATTTTAAAAGATAATATAATAATAAAGAGAGAAAGTTATGTTTTTCATGGACTTTGATACCAACTTAAATTTAATCCACTCAACAATAGTAAAAATATGACAATAAAGATACTAGCCACTGTGTACTGAATCTCTACCATGTGTCAAGTATTGTAGCTTGTGCTACAGTCTTAGGAGTTAAGTATATGTAACTTCTCTTATCTCAGAAATGTGAAAACTCAGAGAAGTTAGGTACCTTTTACAAGTTTATGTTTCATAACATGGGCAGAGTATTTAACTTTTAATTTTAGTAAGTAAGGTAGAATGAATCCTAGTGTTAAATCAAGGCCAATTTGCTATCAGGTATTTTTTATTTGAACTAAACTTATCTTGCTGATCCTAAATAAGGACACCTACAACACGCATGATGAGTGTAGTTTATGAGGATCTTAAATATTGTATAATCAAATATTATAGTAGAAAATAACACTTAATATGAATACCTTAATTCAAATTAAGTGTAATAATTTTCAGTTTGGAAAGCCCTACTTGGTTTCACAGGCCAGGTAGACAGCCTCAACTCTGCGTTTTCTTGCAATTTGCAGAAATCGCTATCATAAACTTCACAGAATATATAGAAACTATGAACTATCTCTTTCCTCTAATAGACTGTGAGCTTGCCTTATAGAAGGGAGTTTATTATATTCATTTTCCTAATACTTCTGAACATTCTAATGTCTGATACATAATAGAAGTTCAATTATTTCTGTTTAATTATTGCATTAATAGACATTAAATGCTTTAATTTTTGTACTTCTCATACATATTAATGAATTCATTTGCTAAGTGGACATATTATCCCATGAAAAGTTGGAAGCAATATTTCTGCATAAGCATTTAGAAATGCCAGTGATAAAAAAGAAAACAGATCCAAGGAAGAAAATTCAGATATTTACAAGTGCATTTATTTGCTTAATGGGAAGCCAGCATTTAAGGTCTGACACTTTTAGTTTCTTAAATTAAGTATTCGCTTATTTTGCCTATGTGTTATTTAAACATTTTTTAATGTAATGTTCTACAAGTACTGTTTTGCACTTGTTTTATTCCTCGATTATTATTAAGGCATAAACATTAATAATAACAAAATATAGCATTTATATGGTGCTAGCCTCATTTTAAGTGCTTTACATATAATACTCACAATATTCTAAATGCTTTATACATATTATTCCCAACAACACTGTGTTATAAGTACTATTATTATCTTTAATTTAGAGAATGGGAAAATGAAAGGATATTAAAGTGTCTTGCCCCAAATTATACTTCTAATAAATATCAGAGGTGAGATTTAAACCTGAGCAGAATGAATTTAGCTTTCATGCCCTTAAACAATAAGCCTCATTGCTTTTGCTTAGATAAGAAAATCTTATTTTATTCAAAGGGTTTTACTTAATTCCCTCTTTATTATTTCAGACGGACACTTTTTTTGTGCTTTAAAATTCACAGTCTTTACAGAAATGTAACTAAATATCCTTTTGTCAGTTCTAATCATAGAAATACAAGAGTCAATTTTATTAACTTATGACATTAAACAATTGTTATTACATAAAAATTTATTTTTTCCCAGACTCTAGTGAAACATTTATTATCTAATATTTAAAGTGCTATTATTGATCTACTTTATACGGAGGAGTTAATCAGTTTTTATAACTTGGATTGAAATGAATTTTATAGTCTAATTTTACTTGTTATAAATAAACATCAGATTTTAAAATTTCTTAATACAGAATTAATTCCGAAACTTTTTTGTTCATGCCTATTCCTCTTATTTATTTCCTTTTTTATGTCTAGTGTTGTCATTTAATCAGAAATAATGAAGAGATATTGGGTCAATTTGAATTGGGAAGTTATTCTGAATGGATTCAGTCTGAAATGTCTCTTTAGTGTTCAGAGCAATGAACTAATGTCTTAACAATCCTTATTGCACTTTATTGGTTCTATACTCTTCACACTTCCCTAAGCAAGATTGCTTTTCCAATTGGTTCCTTAAAATATTTAAAATTTCATTTATATATTGGCATTTGCACAATGCTACCTAGAAAAAAATGTTTAATGCTTATAACATAGCTTACTTCTTTGGCTCCAACAGACTTAAAGTGCTGCTTTTTATGAGAACTAAATTGTCCTTCAAATTCAGTATTTATAGCATTGAACTTCAGAGAAATTGCAATGAGTAAAGAGAAGAACTTAAAAAACAGAAAACAAGTGAGTAATAAGATGGAAGGAGGAATTTTTTTCTTTGATGAAGAGTATCGCAGCTCAGTTCTGCTCCTTTTTCTCAGTCATTATTTTTCTATTCCACACCCTTCAGTGGTTTCAACATTTGTACGTATTAAAGTTATATTAAAGTCCAAGTATTTCACTGTATACAGTCAAGTATTTGTGAAACAGATGCTGAGACAAAGATTCATGTGCAAGTAACTTGGTGAGAAAGTAGTATCAAAAGAAATTGATAGGGGAATGGAGGAAGCAAAGCAGAGAAAGAGAAGTCAAGTGAGGATGCAATTTCTTTTTTTTTTTTTTTTTTTTTTTTGAGATGGAGTCTGGCTTTGTTGCCAGACTGGAGTGCAGTGGTGTGATGTTGGCTAACTGCAACCTCCACCTCCCGGGTTTAAGTGATTCTTCTGCCTCAGCCTCCCGAGTAGATGAGACTACAGGTGTGCCACCATGCCCATCTAATTTTTGTGTTTTTAGTAGAGACGGGGTTTCACCATGTTGGCCAGGATGGTCTCGATCTCTTGACCTCATGATCCACCCGCCTCGGCCTCCCAAAGTGCTGGGATTACAGGCATGAGCCACTGCGCCCAGCCGAGGATGCAATTTCAATCAAAAACCTTCATCACAGCCTGATCACATGGAACTCTGTAGCATAAAGTATACCACAGTGTTTGTCCTCCCTGTAAGCAGGGGTGCTGAACTTGTGGGATGGGTGCTGAGAATCACTGTGAACAACACACAAGATCAGTTGTCAATTAGATGCACACTAATGAGAGATCTTACCCAGTTTAAAGCTTTAGTAGTTATGTTAATGATATAGAACATCAAGAGGCCTCAACCAAGAAGAGAGAAGTCTGGGATATTCTAAACAGCTCCCTTTGATACCTATAAGGCATGCGCCTCTGGTCTAGAATAATAGGTATTTAAGTGAGGTTTATGGAATTACCTTACATAATAAAATATATATTTAAATGAAAAAAAATCTAATGTGATACCCCAGAAAGGCGAGTAGCTTATGTGATATCCATCAGGAAGCTATGCTGTATTGACTATGGGTTAATTTACCATGAATGGCATTTTATCTGTGGTCATTCATTAGATAGGCTCTCTTCATCCTAAGAAATATCTTTAGCTTATTTACCTGGAAGGCTAGTTGACATGAAAGTAGATTAGGTCACCTGCTTTTGTTCCTTACCTCAGGATGTCCCAGAGTGAGTGAATCATAAACCAATTGGTTTAGCACCTTCTTTCCAAGGTAAAAGAGATTTAAAGAAATCTAGACGGAGAATTGATAGTAGTTAGTGGATGGCACATCATAACCAGACCCCAATCTACATTACAGACTTCTTCCAACGCCTGACCTGTACATTATACTCCAACCCTAACAAACTAATCAAATTTCTTTAAATAAAATTTGCAGATCTCATTTATTTTCTCTTGAGTGTTTTTTTCTTAAATAGTGTTTTATGGAAGAACTGCAGATCTCAATGCTAGTATGATTTCCATTGTGGAGTCCTCTTAAGACTCACAGGAACCAGATAGTCATCCTTCTCTATATTACCACTTTATATTATGTTTAGTATAGCATCTATCATAATTGTGTTAGAATATGATAGATGCTATACTAAAAATAATGTAGAGTGGTGATACACCTAAGCAAATACTTAGATGAAAGTAATTTGAGTACATGAAGTTTTTTTGGATCACTGATTTAGATTCTGAACATTTTCCTATGACACATATGAATTTTTTTTTTCTATATAGAATATGGCACCAAAGATCCCTGAATCTCAATCAAGGGCTGAACACTGTTAAAAAGATTTTAGTTTATTGACAATAGACTATTTGATCGATCATTTCACATTTGGTGGTCATCTTAATCACTGAATATATATTTGGTGTGGGAAGGTTATTTTAATACATTTCGTATCCCTTTACTTAGAGTCTGAGCTCTCTTTTCCCCAAGTAAGTAAACAACATTCATCATCAAACATCTTACTTCCCATTGGACTTCTTTTTTCATTAAACAAAGAGTTCACTTTACTTAATATGCTGGATGCTGATCTCAGTATCTGACACACCGTGACTCTACAAACACCCACTGCAAGCCAATTAAGTATTTTCTACTGTTTTCTCCATGTTAAAAGTAAGAAACCCAATGCCTAGAGTGATTATGTGCATTTCTCAATGTTGCAGATCTGCTAAATATAGCATGAAGATCCCACAGAAGCAGATTTATTCTAGAGTTCCCACTTAATTTTTAGTTTCTGATTTTGTTTTTTTCAGAGTTACAAAAAATAAATATATGCTCATATATATGGATGCGTATGTGCATGCATGTTTGTATATATGTGTTAAGCACCAAGTCTCTATCAACCTAAAATGTAAAATGTCATAAATGTCTTTGAACCTTCCTGTATTCTTTCCAATCATGTCTTTCTTCCCACCAATCACAACCACTATTTGATTATTTATTGCCGTTCCTATTCTCCACTCTACTCCACAAGTATCTTTAAACAATGTATATTAATATTCTTTAGTAAACATTTACATATATGTTTTCATACTGTATGCATTTTCTACGAGTTACTTTTTTCCCTCAATTTGATGTTTCTGAGCTTAGTTTCAAAGGGAACTTTAAACTAGAACTTTTTTGTTTACTTATATCTCAAATGAATATGTCTAAACAGCTTTTTTTCCTCACTCTACTTTGGCTCCCCTATTTTGATGAATTATACAATTTGTCTTATTCCCAATATAAATCTGATCAATCTTATCTCCCTTTCATTCACATCCTTCCATCCAGTTGGTGTCAGGAGCTCAACATATCTATTGCCTTAAAAATCCTTAGATATGTTCCATCATCTTTATCATGCTGTTTCTTTCTCTATCTAAACTCTCATTGTTTTAGCTTACGAGACACCACCTCTAGATATGATGTTTCAAATCCAGTGCATTTATTGGTAGTAGACAGATACTTACAAATGCAAAATGAATCATATTATTCCATGGCTAAAATTTAAAAAAATTCCTTCCCACTTACTATACAATAAGAACATGCATGCTATAATATCATGCATTTGTATTCCCAAAACATTAAAAGAAGTTGATGTCAAAATACTCCTTTATGGGTTAAATGAGTGATTAATGCTAAGTAAACAAAGTAGAACACATTTCTTTACTGGATTATTTCCCAACTCAAGAAACTAACGTGCATTGGAACTTTCTAAGTGGAAATTCAGGCTTCATATTTTTCTTTTATATTAGGATCTCCTATTTTTAAATAAGAATTTTTTCTTATTAAAATTACTATTTAAAGGAATACATACCTCACTTCTTATAGTCCCTATTAAAGTAAAAAAAAAAAAAAAAAAAAAAAAAAAAAAAGGTCCCACCTAGGCAGCAAAAAGCTATAGTACTTAAAATTATTAGATAAATGCCAAATTATTTCAAATATATCAAACATATATCCTTTTTTGCTCTTCCTTTGAGAAAATTCTTCATATCTTTTTTCTACTTGCTCATCTTTTAAGAACAGCTGAGATGAAGAATAAACTGTTCTCTGAAAGAACAACTTATATTTTCACTCTGAGAAATAATTGGTAAAGCCCTTCATATCTTGCAACTATAATAATAATACCAATAGCATTTACCAATTGTTTTCTACGACCAAAACTAGCAGCTCTTATTTTTTTTTTAAATGCAGGATTTTTCCACTTTAAAAAACACTATGGACTTCAAAGAATTTTTGTTTATGTGAATAAGGTCTATAATTTTTTCCAGAAGTACAATTGTTCAGAAATTGATTTTATATATATATATATTTATTAATTTATTTTAAAGTATCGATAATAAACTCACTACATATTCAAATAAATAAAATTTTCATAGTTTTTGTTAAAAAGCTAAACTCGCTAAAATAAACGTAGTGAGAAGAGTTATATTTTCATTTCTGCAAACATTTTTTGTGACTACCTTGATAAAAAACATTGTTTGTTTTAATGCTCAGATTGTCCCAGAAGGGGCCAGAGTAAGTTGCTCTAGCTGGCCCTGTAAAATAATACAGCTGTGCTTGTGATATGCTGTATTATTTTATTGATCACGTCTTTATATCTTGGCATTACGAACTGTTCCAGGCTTACCTTTATGTCTCACCCTGAACTCAGTCATTTCTCACAGGAGCTTTGGTGTATTTAATGAGGAATGGTTATTAGAAACACAAATTTGTGGCTGGGCGCAGTGGCTCATGCCTGTAATCCCAACACTTTGGGAAGCCGAGGCGGGCGGATCATGAGATGACAAGATGGAGACCATTCTGGCTAACACGGTGAAAACCCATCTCTACTAAAAACACAAAAAATTAGCTGGGTGCAGTGGCAGGCGCCTGTAGTCCCAGCTACTCGGGAGGCTGAGGCAAGAGAATGGTGTGAAGCCAGGAGGCGGAGCTTGCAGTGAGCCGAGATCACGCCACCGCACTCCAGCCTGGACGGCAGAGCGAGACTCCGTCCCCCCCAAAAAATAAATAAAAATAAAAATAAAAATTGGATATTAGTTTACTATTAGAGAGTTCTTTCTTCTAGGCCTTTTTAGTCCACACAGCTCAAAAATATATGTATGTCTAGTCATCTATACATATGCATACATACATATATACAAACATACATACATATAGAGACATGCATACACATGCACGTAAACAGTCAATTTTCATTATTTATGGATTTCATGTTTGTGTGTTTGTCAACTCACCAAAATGTATCTGTAACCCCAAAGTCAATACTCACGGTAATATTGCTGTTATTTGCAGAAATTCACAGAGCAACAGAGAGACAAGCATTTTGAGTTACTGACACACAGGTTCCCAAGTGAGGTCAAACAAGGTTTGACCCTGCCTTCTTGTTTCAGAGCTCATACTGTAAACAAGTGTCTGAGGGTCTATGTAGTGTCACTTTTTATTTTTATTTTTTTTTTGTGCCTTTTGTTGTTGATTTCACTGTTTGAAACAGCCCACAAGGGTAGTGCTGAAGCAATGTCTAGTGTTTGTCTATGCAGAATAAGCTTAGAGTGCTGTTGACCACAAGTTAAATGTTAATCAATCAACATTATATGGCTAATAATGTATATTTAAATAGAAACACATATAAAACTAGTTTATGTATTGATCTATTGATAGAACTATTGAGACTACAGACTTGGAGAAACCTAACCATGCTTTCCATCTAGGAAATTGGAAATTGAGCATGACAACTTTATGTAACATACCTTCTGTGAATAATGACTGTTGACTATGAGTGTGTATAGATATATATACTTTCACAAATACATACTTTAGAAATCTCAAGTTAATATCAAACACTCCAATTCTAATCCGGGTTTTTCTCATCCTTTTCTTATCCATATCTGTAACTCTGTTTTTCCAAACTGAGAGCCCTGACGCCCAACAAGATTAGCACATTTACTTATTTTCTCAATCTTATAATATATACAAAATAATTACAATATAACTTAATCTATAAAAATATACACAAAACTACTGAAAAAGAATTCAGGGCTTATTTCCAGTTGTCAGGTATTTCACCCTGCCCCAAATTAAAGGAATACAGTTGACTTTGTATTTGGATTTTACTTTTTGTTTCTTTCTCTCTTTTCTTCTTTTTTTTTTTTTTTAATTTTTCTTTTGTTTTTCCTTTATTTTCTCCTTGTGGAACTTACAGTCTACCTTTTTTTTTTTCTTTTTTTTCTTTTTCACATATACTTTTATTTTATTTTTCTTTTCCTTTTTTTTTAAATTTATTTATTATCATTGTACTTTAAGTTGTAGGGTACATGTGCATAACGTGCAGGTTTGTTACATATGTATACTTGTGCCATGTTGCTGTGCTGCACCCATCAACTCATCATTTAATCAGGTATAACTCCCAATGCAATCCCTCCCCCCTCCCCCCTCCCCATGATAGGCCCCTGTGTGTGATGTTCCCCTTCCTGAGTCCAAGTGATCTCATTGTTCAGTTCCCACCTATGAGTGAGAACATGCGGTGTTTGGTTTTCTGTTCTTGTGATAGTTTGCTAAGAATGATGGTTTCCAGCCGCATCCATTTCCCTACAAAGGACGCAAACTCATCCTTTTTGATGGCTGCATAGTATTCCATGGTGTATATGTGCCACATTTTCTTAATCCAATCTGTCACTGATGGACATTTGGGTTGATTCCAATCTTTGCTATTGTGAATAGTGCTGCAATAAACATACGTGTACATGTGTCTTTATAGCAGCATAATTTATAATCCTTTGAGTATATACCCAGTAATGGGATGGCTGGGTCATATGGTACTTCTAGTTCTAGATCCTTGAGGAATCGCCATACTGTTTTCCATAATGGCTGAACTAGTTTACAATCCCACCAACAGTGTAAAAGTGTTCCTATTTCTCCACATCCTCTCCAGCACCTGTTGTTTCCTGACTTTTTAATGATCGCCATTCTAACTGGTGTGAGATGGTATCTCATTGTGGTTTTGATTTGCATTTCTCTGATGGCCAGTGATGATGAGCATTTTTTCATGTGTCTGTTGGCTGTATGAATGTCTTCTTTTGAGAAATGCCTGTTCATATCCTTTGCCCACTTTTTGATGGGGTTGTTTGTTTTTTTCTTGTAAATTTGTTGGAGTTCTTTGTAGGTTCTGGATATTAGCCCTTTGTCAGATGAGTAGATTGCAAAAATTTTCTCCCATTCTGTAGGTTGCCTGTTCACTCTGATGGTAGTTTCTTTTGCTGTGCAGAAGCTCTTTAATTTAATGAGATCCCATTTGTCAATTTTGGCTTTTGCTGCCGTTGCTTTTGGTGTTTTAGACATGAAGTCTTTGCCCATGCCTATGTCCTGAATGGTACTACCTAGGTTTTCCTCTAGGATTTTTATGGTATTAGGTCTAACATTTAAGTCTCTAATCCATCTTGAATTAATTTTCGTAGAAGGAGTAAGGAAAGGATCCAGTTTCAGCTTTCTACTTATGGCTAGCCAATTTTCCCAGCACCATTTATTAAATAGGGAATCCTTTCCCCATTTCTTGTTTCTCTCAGGTTTGTCAAAGATCAGATGGCTGTAGATGTGTGGTATTATTTCTGAGGACTCTGTTCTGTTCCATGGGTCTATATCTCTGTTTTGGTACCAGTACCATGCTGTTTTGGTTACTGTAGCCTTGTAGTATAGTTTGAAGTCAGGTAGCGTGATGCCTCCAGCTTTGTTCTTTTGACTTAGGATTGTCTTGGAGATGCGGGCTCTTTTTTAGTTCCATATGAACTTTAAAGCAGTTTTTTCCAATTCTGTGAAGAAACTCATTGGTAGCTTGATGGGGATGGCATTGAATCTATAAATTACCTTGGGCAGTATGGCCATTTTCACGATATTGATTCTTCCTATCCATGAGCATGGTATGTTCTTCCATTTGTTTGTGTCCTCTTTTATTTCACTGAGCAGTGGTTTGTAGTTCTCCTTGAAGAGGTCCTTTACATCCCTTGTAAGTTGGATTCCTAGGTATTTTATTCTCTTTGAAGCAATTGTGAATGGAAGTTCATTCCTGATTTGGCTCTCTGTTTGTCTGTTACTGGTGTATAAGAATGCTTGTGATTTTTGCACATTAATTTTGTATCCTGAGACTTTGCTGAAGTTGCTTATCAGCTTAAGGAGATTTGGGCTGAGACAATGGGGTTTTCTAAATATACAATCATGTCATCTGCAAACAGGGACAGTTTGACTTCTTCTTTTCCTAACTGAATACCCTTGATTTCTTTCTCTTGCCTGATTGCCTTAGCCAGAACTTCCAACACTATGTTGAATAGGAGTGGTGAGAGAGGGCATCCCTGTCTTGTGCCAGTTTTCAAAGGGAATTTTTCCAGTTTTTGCCCATTCAGTATGATATTGGCTGTGGGTTTGTCATAAATAGCTGTTATTATTTTGAGGTACGTTCCATCAATACCGAATTTATTGAGCGTTTTTAGCATGAAGGGCTGTTGAATTTTGTCAAAAGCCTTTTCTGCATCTATTGAGATAATCATGTGGTTCTTGTCTTTTGTTCTGTTTATATGCTGGATTATGTTTATTGATTTGCGAATGTTGAACCAGCCTTGCATCCCAGGGATGAAGCCCACTTGATCATGGTGGATTAGCTTTTTGATGTGCTGTGGAATCCGGTTTGCCAGTATTTTATTGAGGATTTTTGCATCGATGTTCATCAGGGATATTGGTCTAAAATTCTCTTTTTTGTTGTGTCTCTGCCAGGCTTTGGTATCAGGATGATGTTGGCCTCATAAAATGAGTTAGGGAGGATTCCCTCTTTTTCTATTGATTGGAGTAGTTTCAGAAGGAACGGTACCAGCTCCTCCTTGTACCTCTGGTAGAATTCAGTGGTAAATCATTCTGGTCCTGGACTTTTTTTGGTTGGTAGGCTATTAATTATTGTCTCAATTTCAGAGCCTGCTATTGGTCTATTCAGGGATTCAACTTCTTCCTGGTTTAGTCTTGGAAGAGTGTAAGTGTCCAGGAAATTATCCATTTCTTCTAGATTTTCTAGTTTATTTGCGTAGAGGTGTTTATAGTATTCTCTGATGGTAGTTTGTATTTCTGTGGGGTCGGTGGTGATATCCCCTTTATCATTTTTTATTGCATCTATTTGATTCTTCTCTCTTTTCTTCTTTATTAGTCTTGCTAGCGGTCTGTCAATTTTGTTGATTTTTTCAAAAAACCAACTCCTGGATTCATTGATTTTTTGGAGTGTTTTCTGTGTCTCTATCTCCTTCAGTTCTGCTCTGATCTTAGTTATTTCTTGCCTTCTGCTAGCTTTTGAATGTGTTTGCTCTTGCTTCTCTAGTTCTTTTAATGGTGATGTTAGAGTGTCAATTTTAGATCTTTCCTGCTTTCTCTTGTGGGCATTTAGTGCTATCAATTTCCCTCTACACACTGCTTTAAATGTGTCCCAGAGATTCTGGTATGTTGTATCTTTGTTCTCATTGGTTTCAAAGAACATATTTATTTCTGTCTTCATTTCGTTATGTACCCAGTCGTCATTCAGGAGCAGATTGTTCAGTTTCCATGTAGTTGAGCGGTTTTGATTGAATGTCTTAGTCCTGAGTTCTAGTTTGATTGCTCTGTGGTCTGAAAGACAGTTTGTTACAATTTCTGTTCTTGTACATTTGCTGAGGAGTGCTTTACTTCCAATTATGTGGTCAATTTTGGAGTAAGTGCTATGTGGTGCTGAGAAGAATGTATATTCTGTTGATTTGGGGTGGAGAGTTCTATAGATGTCTATTAGGTCTGCTTGCTGCAGAGATGAGTTCAATTCCTGGATATCCTTGTTAACTTTCTGTCTCATTGATCTGTCTAATGTTGACAGTGGGGTGTTGAAGTCTCCCATTATTATTGTATGGGAGTCTAAGTCTCTTTGTAACTCTCTAAGGACTTGCTTTATGAATCTGGGTGCTCCTGTATTGGGTGCATATATATTTAGGATAGTAGCTCTTCCTGTTGAATTGAGACCAAATCTACGTCTGATTGGGGTGCCTGAAAGTGAGGGGGAAAATGGAACCAAGTTGGAAAACACTCTTCAGGATATCATCCAGGAGAACTTCCCCAACCTAGTAGGGCAGGCCAACATTCAAATCCAGGAAATACAGAGAACGCCACAGAGATACTCCTCGAGAAGAGGAACTCCAAGACACATAATTGCCAGATTCACCAAAATTGAAATGAAGGAAAAAATCTTAAGGGCAGCCAGAGAGAAAGGTCGAGTTACCCACAAAGGGAAGCCCATCAGACTAACAGCAGATCTCTCGGCAGAAACTCTCCAAGCCAGAAGAGAGTGGGGGCCAATATTCAACATTCTTAAAGAAAAGAATTTTAAACCCAGAATTTCATATGCAGCCAAACTAAGTTTCATAAGTGAAGGAGAAATAAAATCCTTTACAGATAAGCAAATGCTTAGAGATTTTGTCACCACTAGGCCTGCCTTACAAGAGACCCTGAAGGAAGCACTAAACATGGAAAGGAACACCCGGTACCAGCCACTGCAAAAACATGCCAAAATGTAAAGACCATTTAGGCTAGGAAGAAACTGCATCAACTAACGAGCAAAATAACCAGTTAATATCATAATGGCAGGATCAAGTTCACACATAACAATATTAACCTTAAATGTAAATGGACTAAATGCTCCAATTAAAAGACACAGACTGGCAAACGGGATAAAGAGTCAAGACCCATCAGTCTGCTGTATTCAGGAGACCCATCTCACACGCAGAGACATACATAGGATCAAGATAAAGGGATGGAGGAAGATTTACCGAGCAAATGGAGAACAAAAAAAAGCAGGGGTTGCAATCCTAGTCTCTGATAAAACAGACTTTAAACCATCAAAGATCAAAAGAGACAAAGAAGGCCATTGCGCCTACAATTCTTTAACTTCACCTGGACCACTGATGTTTTCAACCTTTAAATCTCTCAAGTCTAGGTTTCCTTCTTACCTATTTTATATCTTATTTTCAATGATCATGATCACTCTGTCCTGTAGCAATTGGCTTTCCTTGCCCATATCTCACTCCTGCATTTGGTGAAATTGCAGAGATAGTTAGATGCAACTCTCTATCTCCTGTTCAGGCACTTATCAGATGAATATGAAAAGCAAATGAGGCTTTACTCCTGTTAGATAATCATACTCGATAACCATTATTTATTTGCTTATTCCCTCAGATGACTGTTATGTATGTTTTTCTTTTCCCTGAAACCTCCAATACCTCCTTAGCTGATCTGCATGCTCAGAGGATGATCTTATTTTCTAATTAACTGGGAAATTTTTAGTAATTTGAAAGAAAAATCTAGTAAACCACATTCATCCACCTACAAATATCTTTATTCATAAGCTCTGTCTTCCCACCTGCTCCTATCTAAAGACAATCCTTGCATTTATACAGCAAATATTATCTCCTCCCACCTACTTCATGTCATTTGTTAGCAATTATTCCCTCTCTTTCCTATACCATGCATTCTCCCTTCTCTACCATTCCCCTCAGCATAAACAACCAATTATTTCTTCCATCTTGGAATCCCATCTTTGACACTTGTCTTCACAGATGCTACTCCACTTCTTTACTCCTCTTTATAGCAAGCATCTCAAAAATGTCTGTATTCACTGTCTATATTCTGGTTAAAACCACTCCACTGAAATCGCTTTTGTTAAATTCAAATTACATCCAACATATTTCTAAACTTATTTTCAATTTTCAGTGTTCAATATAATCAATATGCAACTTTTATCAGCAGGATATGATACAACTAATCCCTCTATCTTTCCCTGAACACATTACTCCTTTGGGTTTCATGATACCAAAAACTCAGTTTCCTTACTGTTTTACTAACCACTCAATCTCCATCTTTTCTCATAGTTCATTTTTCCCCTTTTTTGTTTCAATTTGAAGAGTTCCAGGGTTCAGGCTTTAGTTTCCTCCTTTTCAATAGCTATAATATTTTCCATTTGATAGTGTCTATTTTTCTGTCTTTTTATCTGCTATAGTTTGTTGCTCAGAATTATTTTCTGAATTCCAGACTCATATGTATATCACACTGCCTGCCTGACATTTCTATTTGAATGTCTAACAGAGATTTGAAGCTCTACAAGTCTAAAATTGAATTTCTGGTCTCCCCCCTCAAACCTACTGTCTTCACAACTTTTTCTTTCTCAACCAATTGCATCTGCACCAATATAGTTGCCCTAAATAAAAATTCATGAAGTTATTCTAGACAACCCACTTTTCTTATATCCCTATACTTGTTTAAAAATCTGTGATGTTTACCTTCAAAATATATAAAGAATCTGACCTATATTCTCCAAATGTCCTATCACAAACAGTGGCTGAACCAACAATGTCTTTAGCCTGGATTTTTGCAAGTCTTCCAACAGGTTTCTCTACTTCAACTCTGAACTCTCTAGAATCCTTTCTTAATATAGCAGTTAGAAGGGTTAATTTAAAATAGAATTCAGATCATATCACTACTCTACTGAAAACTATGCAGTGTTTACCATTGCACAAAAGCTAAATCTATTTTTTTTTTTTTTTTTTTTTTTTCAGACGGAGCCTGGCTCTGTCGCCCAGGCAGGCTGGAGTGCTGTGGCGCGATCTTGGCTCACTGCAAGCTCCGTCTCCCGGGTTTAAGCCATTCTGCTGCCTCAGCCTCCGGAGCAGCTGGGACTACAGGCACCCGCCACCAAGCCTGGCTAATTTTTTTGTATTTTTAGTAGAGACGGGGTTTCACCGTGTTAGCCAGGATGGTCTCGGTCTCCTGACCTCGTGATTCGCCCACCTCGGCCTCCCAAAGTGCTGGGATTACAGGCGTGAGCCACCGCGCCCGATTCCACAAAAGCTAAATCTTAAAGCCCTTTGATATCCTACTTAATTTCCCCCAGTTACATCTTTAGTCAGTTTCCTGATAGTTTCCATTCCATTTACTCTACACCAAACATAGTAGCCTCCTTTGCAGGCCATGAAAGTATCAGGTGTCTCTGCCATAAAGCTTTTCTGCAGATGGGTCCCTCCGTCTCAAATGGCTCATATCTGAACATTGCACAAATGTCACTATGTCACTAAGCTTCCCTTAGTGTTTTAAAATTACATGTTTAAAATTACAACCTACCTGTGCCATTCTCGACCCTCTGAATCTTTCCTGTCCAGCTCTACATAGTTTTTTTTTTTCCATAGCCCTTACCATCTTCTAACTTATTTATTGCTTGTTTTTACATTGTAAGTTATTTCTGTAATTTTTGTATTCCCTAATAGATGTTATCAAAGAAGCAGGGATATTTGGTTTACTAATACATCCCAAGGGCCTACAATATTTCCAAATATAGAGTAGGCAATTATTTTTTAAAACTAAATGATATAATAAGATGTAATTTTTACTAAGCACTTAATATTTGTCAAGCACTGTACTAAGTGCCTTGCAGGTCTTGTAAATATTGTGTCTCTGTCTCTCTCTCTCACTCTCTCTCTCTCTCTCTCTCACACACACACACACATGCACACACAAAGCAAGACAAAGCGAGACAGAAATAGATAATGTTGTAAGGACTTTTGAATCATTAACTCATTTTATCTGAGCAGCAAACCATATTAGAGTTGGTATTACTATATTTTCCATTTTGTCAAAGAAGAAAACTGGTATCTAGAAAATTGTATAACTTGCTCAAGGCCACATAGCCAATAAATTGTGAAGTTGATATTCACATGGAAGCAGTATGACTCTGACAACTGCTTTTAACCACATATATACAACCTTATGCTGGAAAGTAGGAGAGCCAAGATTTGAAAGCAAGTGGTCTGATTCCAGAGCCCACATTCTTAATGAACCACATACATTTTCTTCAATACTAGACCCCTACTGGTCAGCTGAATGTGTTCTTTTTCAGTCTTATTAAGTTGTCAATAGGCACTAGATAGAAAGACTAGAGTGCTCTAAAAGTATTTAATGTCTGCAATTAGTTTGAGATACAGGGACTTAACTTCCTATGCTTATGAACCCAGTAAATCTATGTCTGCACTGAATGTTATCCTAAGTGATATGTAAACAATAATAAATACCTGCAAGAACATAAGCATGTCACGTAGTCACTCTAGGCTGTTTTTATTTTTTTATTTCACCAAGATGTGACAAGTTTGATCTTAGATTTAACATGTCGTGACTATAGGTGGTAATATGAATTTACATTATTCCTTTACTCTTTTTCAATTTAAAATGAATCATTTCACACAAAAATTTATTTATAAATTATTTGCATAACAATCATCATAATCTTCAGCATGTTCACAATCATCATCATAATGGGAACTATTATTTACATCCACATGTTGAATTTTAAAATTAAGTAAGCTATTTATATTCACAGATGACAATGAGAAAGAATGAATTTATATATAGCAAGGATTACAATTAAGTCGGCTTGAATTCTTTTCCTGCAACGTGACTCTGATGATGATTTATCCTTTGTGGTTTATTTCATCAAAAAATCATACTCCATTGTTACAATTTGTTAAATACATTCCATCAGAGTTATGAATTTTAGGTTTATGGCATTTGAAGACTTCACAGGATATAAACATACATATATATACACAAACGCACATATATACACACACACACACACACATATTTAAATGAACACATTTAAATCCTAAATTCCTTATAAGTTTTATGAGAAAGTTGTGCAACTGTGTCAGATAATAAACAAAATAAAATTTACCATAGAGAAAAGAGTTTCATGGAAACATCTGCCAAGAGCTTGGCATGGAAATTTAAGGAGCTTTTATTTAATTATTATTCTGAACATTTTCAGAGCACGTTATTGTTTATCAAGGCTATCTATGCAGATTTACTCATAAATAATTGAAATTTAATTTTTCTTCTCAACATAGTTTCAATTTAGAATTATGCATCCCAAGCAAAGTAACTGGGAGTTTTCATCCTAGCAAGGGTACACTTTAAAAGCACCTGTTGTCGTTTGGAAGAAAACTTAAACATAACTTCATGTTTTATCATTATTTTTACATTTCCTAAGGGTTGCAAGAATTCAAAGAAAAGCTACCTTCTCAGAAATATAAACTATGAAATGATCATCAAATTTTGATGAGCATTTTTGAAACATATGATGATATCTACAATAGAACTTATAATTTGATATTCATGTTGCATAACAATCTTCAAAATTCTCAATTTCTATTTACTAAAATGTGCAATATTAGAGTGCTACATTTGGAAATGAACACTAATAAAATTGTTTATATAATTTCTGTTTCCATTTTTGTAAGACTATGTCCATTTAAAAAGTTTATGTGATATATTGTGAAAGTTGTGGATACCAAGATGGAATCATTTTTTTGTCAGACCCAAAGAAGCTACTGCTGGGAGAGTCTAAAGTGGGAAAGCTCATTCTTGCAATTCTGAGATAAAGACTGTCTCCAGGACTTTCTAAAATAAGCTTACAAGACAGTTTTTGTTTAGGAATGCAGCAATTCATATAAGATATTCTCAAAAGGGCATCTGCCCAGTAACGTAGCTCCACCAATGAACCGATGCCAACTTTGACTGGGGTCTCTGGAACCAACAAACTCTGTTTCCAAGCAGCTTATATGAATTTCCTCTTTTGCCAGTAAGTTTCCCTTTATTCTCCCCTGTTGAACTGCATATGCATCTTGCCATAGTTGTGCATGTCAGGCCATAATCCTCTTTTGTAATTCCCAAATACATTCAGCATATTTGGCGGGTTTTTCTCTCATTTTTGTTTTTTTGGTTGCAAGATAAATACACATACAAACGCGTATAAAACACACAAATTGCATTTTTCATAGGTCAAAAGTGTTCAAATATCATACATATGTATACATATAATTAAAATATTTATATACAAATATTATCAATAAATATATGTAAAGGTTTTAGCATGGTTTTAGAGAAATGAACATTTCATAAAATGGCTTCATCAAATTTTGCCAATTATTGAATAATATGAAAATAAAACACTAAAAAACAATAGAACTTAGGTTTATATTTTATTATATACTATATTACAGATAGATTTTTATGTTTAATTTTCAAATTAAAGAATAAAATACACAAGATCTTTAAATATTATGAAGATATAAATGACACACAAGTCCTATATGTAAGGAATTTATTAAACTAATTTAATAGATGGACTTTATTTAGAAAAAAATCTTTTTAAGATTTAGGACTAGCACTTAAAATAATTATTCAATTATATTCGGCATATATATTTGAATATCTCTGTTAGTTAATCCTTTCAAATTTTGATTTAAGGTTCAATTAATTAAATACTTCCTGATTTTGGAGGAGGAGAATTAAAGATAATTTAAAGTCCACTGTTGGATTTTACAATCTGTCTGATGCAGTAGAATCTGCAGATGCAGAATCATGGGTTATATAATTCTAAGACTTGGTGTTAACCACCGTCTCAGACACTTCTTTATGAGCAAGCAGTAAAACCCTTCAACCTGTTTCTCTAACAATCAGGCAGATGTAAAGGTGCTCACCCTGGGACTGGCTCAGAAAACTGATTTAATGTAAAATAACATATAGTCACATTGTTTACTGTTAAGCACTGAAAAGGTTAAAGGTCATTATTTATTCCTGTAATATCAATTTTAGTCAGACACAAAATCATATTTGTAAAATGTTAGTATAATTGAATTTAAATTTTGTTAATCTCACATTATTCAGCTTATTTTAAAAACTGTTGAATCCATGTTTATATGTTAATTGGTGAACAACTGATTCACCTTCAAGGTTACCAAAATCATACTTTCTTATCTATCAATTATATATTTTATGATTTTAAAATATTGCATATTTTTGAGGAGAGATGAAAAGTGGACTTTTAAAAATACTTCTATGTATGTGAACAAAAAAACCATACATATAATATTTTATATAATATCAAATGTTTTGATATTTCATTATATAAAGTCAAGTTTTGTTTTATGTATTCATTTAGAGTTGCCATTTTTATTTCATGACTATTAAAAAGGCATGCATTAAGGAAGAATAGCTAGTGGATGCTGGGCTTACTATCTAGGTGATGGGCTGATCTGTGCAGCAAACCACCATGACACACATTTACCGATGTCACAAACCTGCACATCCTCTACATGTCCCCCGGAACATAAAACAAAAGTTGAAGAAAAAAAAAAAAAAGGTATGCATTTCAGAATATCAGGTTTTGTTTTATTTTTCCAAAATACTTATGCTTATTTCATATACTAGAAGTACTGTATACATAATTCTTATGGAGATACTGGACACACAAATTTTTTTAAGAGAACTCCCTGCATTTTTTGGAGTTGCACATCTGTCTACTAGCTATATGTTTGCTGCAATATTTAAATAACAAATTGTGAACATTCCCAGCAATAGACAGCCCTAGCAGAACAAGTAAGTGTTTGATATTTTGATAAATGTTTATTATATAAAACATCATTTAATCCACACAGTCATCCTTGTTAGATCCATTTTCAGTTGACAAAACTAAGGCTTTGATAATTTGAATGCCTTGCTGGAGGTTGGTGCTAGAAGTTCTAATTCATTTCTATCTGAATATGTGTATATTTTTAATGAATTCAGTGTAAGGGATAAAAATGAAAAAAAAAGTAAACTAAACATATGGGATTGTAACAAACATTTAAAAAGTAAAACTAAAAATAACATAAGGAAGTTATTTTGGAAATAAGTAACTGAGAATTGTGTAATAAGAGTGAAGTTATGTAACTGTGTGCATCAGGGACAGGGTTTTGAAAACGATGGATTTCTTTGTGCAAACACATCAGAAGAAGCTTCCATGTAGTGCTGTTCAATTGGATAAGGGAAGGATGCTCCATAAACTTCCTTCTGATGTGCCTGTTTACATTTCCGGAAATCTCTGAGGCATTACAACTGTATGGAAGAAGCAAGAACTAAACTTTGGAACTTATAGAGAAAAAGTGGTTCCATGTAAGTTCCAAATATTACTACAATGCAATTTCTTGTTTTAATGAATTTGTATCTTTAACAGGCTAATACACCAAGCAACATAGAAATAATATGGATTTTGTCTTATCAGTATACATTTATATTGTTGAAGGCTTTAGGGCAAAAATTTTCAGGTATAGTAGTACACGGTTGCATCAGTAATGTTTTGTCCTTAAAATTATCTAATATGTGAATATCAAGGCATGTGTTTATTGCAGTTTAAATATGAGAGTAATCCATACTACTTATTTCTAAACTTGATTTCATTAAATTTTGTATCATGACAATTAAAATATATCAGTTTGTACTTCTTTTTTAATTTATTTTTTATTATTATTATACTTTAAGTTCTAGGGTACATGTGCATAACGTGCAGGTTACATATGTATACTTGTGCCATGTTGCTGTGCTGCACCCATCAACTTGTCAGCACCCATCAACTCGTCATTTACATCAGGTATAACTCCCAATGCCATCCCTTCCCCCTCCCCCTCCCCATGACAGGCCCCGGTGTGTGATGTTCCCCTGCCCAAGTCCAAGTGATCCCACTGTTCAGTTCCCACCTATGAGTGAGAACATGCGGTGTTTGGTTTTCAAGAACAGAAAACCAGTTTGTACTTTTAACAGATTTTTTTTGGGCCTGTTTAGGTTCATGGTAAAATTGAGTTCACATATGCTCCCTCTCCCCAAACACTCACAGTCTCCCCAACATCAACATTCTATACCAAGGTGGTACATTTTTATAGTAGATGAACCAACATTGACATACCAGTATCACTAAGGCTATGTTTTACATTAGAGTTCACTTAGGTGTTGTACATTATTTTTGACTAATGTACCATAACATGTACCCATTGTTCTAATACTCTACAGATGTTTTCACTGCTCTAAAAATCCCTTGTACTCTGCCTATTCATCTCTTCCTCTCCCTTATCCCCTAGCAACCACTAATATTTTTTACTGTCTCCATAATTTTCCTTTTCTAGAAAGTCACATAGTTGGAATCATACAGTTTATGGAATTTTTAGACTGACTTCTTTGTAATATGCATTTAAGTTTCCTCCATGTCTTGTTATGGCTTAATAGTTCATTTCTTTTTAACAATGAATGATATTCTGTTGTATGAATGTACCACAATTTATTTATCCACTCACTTACTGAAGGATATCTTGGTTGTTTCCAAGTTTTGGCAATTTTGAACACAGCTGCAATTATCATCTATGTACAGGTTTTGGTGTGCATGTTTTCAACTTATTTGTATAAATACCAAGAAGTACAGTTTTTGGATCATCTGGTAAGATTACATTTAGTTTGCAGGAAACTGTCAAGCCGTCTTCCAAAGTGGTTGTATCATTTTGCATTCCCAACAGCAATGAATGAGAGTTACTATAGTGCCACAGCTTCACCAGTATTTGATATTATCAGTGGTCTGGATATTGCCCATTTTACTAAGTATGCAGTAGTATCTCATTGTTGTTTTAATTTGTATTTTTCTTACGAGATATACTGTAGAACATATTTTCCTTTTAAATTTATTTTTAAATGACAAACAATAATTAGATCAAACTTACAGTATACAACATGATGTTTTAAAATATGTAAACATTGTGTAATAGCTAAATTAAGCTTATGAACATATGCATTACTGGAAATACTTATCATTTATTTGTGGAGGAAACTTAAAATCTACTCTCTTAGCAATTTTCAGGTACACAATGTATCTTTTTAAAACCATAGTTAGCGTGTTGCACAATAGATCTCTTGAACTTATTCTTCCTGTAAAAGTGAGATTTTGTATCCTTTTGATCTGAAGCACCTTTGCAAATGCTTGTCATTTGTGTATCTTCTTTGGTGAGGTGTCTGTTAAAGTCCAACAATTTGGGTCAATTTGCAACGGTATTGTTCGCTTCTTTGTGGTTGTTTCAAGACTTATCTTTTTTTTTTTTTATTTCTCCATCATTACTATATTTTTTATTCATTTTTTATTATTATTATACTTTAAGTTCTAGGGTACATGTGCATAACATGCAGGTTTGTTACATATGTATACTTGTGGCATGTTGACTTCTTTATCTTTTAAAGCAGGGGTCTTCAACCCCTGGGTCATGGACGGGCACCTGTCTAAGACCTGTTAGGAACTGGGCAGCTGCACAACAGAAGGTGAACAGTGGGCCAGTGAGCATTACCACTTGAGCTCCACCTCCTGCCGGATCAGCAGTAGCATTCGATTCTCGTAGGAGTGCAAACTTGTGAACTGTGCAAGTGAGGGATCTAGGTTGCATGCTTCTTATGAGAATCTAACTAATGCCTAATGATCTGAGATGGAACAATTTCATCCCCAAACCATCTCTCCTCTCCATATATGAAAAATTGTCTTCCTCCAAACTTATCCCTGATCATCTGACAAAGTGCTAATATCCAGAACCTACAAAAAACTCAAACGAATTTACGAGAAAAAACAACCGCATCAAAAAGTGGGCAAAGGATATGAATAGACATTTCTCAAAAGAAGACATGCATACAGCCAACAGGCACATGAAAAAATGCCGGTCATCACTGGCCATCAGAGAAATGCAAATCAAAACCACAATGAGATACCATCTCACACCAGTTAGAATGGCAAACATTAAAAAGTCAGGAAACAACAGGTGCTGGAGAGGATGTGGAGAAATAGGAACACTTTTACACTGTTGGTGGGATTGTAAACTGGTTCAACCATTGTGGAAAACAGTATGACGATTCCTCAAGGATCTAGAACTAGAAATACCGCATGACCCAGCCATCCCATTACTGGGTATATACCCAAAGGATTATAAATCATGCTGCTATAAAGACACATGCACACGTATGTTTATTGCGGCACTCTTCACAATAGCAAAGACTTGGAATCAACCCAAATGTCCATCAGTGACAGATTGGATTAAGAAATGTGGCACATATACACCATGGAATACTATGCAGCCATAAAAAAGGATGAGTTCATGTCCTTTGTAGGGACATGGATGCAGCTGGAAACCATCATTCTCAGCAAACTATCGCATGAAAAGAAAACCAAACACTGCATGTTCTCACTCATAGGTGGGAATTGAACAATGAGAACACCTGGACTCTGGAAGGGGAATGTCACACACCGGGGCCTATTATGGGGAGGGGGCAGGGGGGAGGGATTGCATTGGGAGTTATACCTGATGTAAATGATGAGTTGATGGGTGCTGATGAGTTGATGGGCGCAGCACACCAACATGGCACAACTATACATATGTAACAAACCTGCACGTTATGCACATGTACCCTAGAACTTAAAGTATAATAAAAATAAATAAATTAATAAATAAATAAAAAGAGGTTTAGGACTGCTATTTTAAAGAAGAGTCCTTTATCAAATATAAATTTTGATCACCATTGTTGTAATGTTTGTGAAGGATGTAAGGTTTGTGTCGGAAATAATTTTTTTGCCTGTGAATGCTCAACACTTGTTGAAAAAAATATCTTTTCTCCACTAATTGCCTTTGATCCTTTGCCAATGATCAGTTGACTATATTTGTGAGAATCTGTTTCTGGATTCTCTATTCTGTTCTATTGATCTATTTCTTCTATTCTTTCACTAATTCTACTCTTTTGATTACTGTAGCTTTACAGTGGGTCTTCAAGTACAGTAATGTCAGTGCTCTAACCTTATGCTTTTTAAATACTGTGTTGACTATTCTGAGTATTTTTCCTCTCTTTATACATGTTTGAATCAGTTTATTAATATCCACACAATAACCTTCTGAGATTTTGATTGGGTTCCCAATGAATGTATAGATCAAGTTGTGTAGACTTGATATCTTAAAAATGTTTAGTCTTCTTGTCCAGGAACATGAAATATCTCTCTATTTATTTAGTTCTTATCTGATTTCTTTCATCAGAGTGTTGTAGTTTACTGCTATAAATCTTGTACACATTTTTTTAGATTTATACCTAAGTATTTTTATGGGTAGCTAATATAAATGGTGTTGCATTTTAAATTTCTAGTTTAATTTTTCATTGCTGGTGTATGGCAAAACAACTGATTTTGTATATTAACTTTGTATCATTCAAACATGCTCTAATTTCTTATTAGCGATAGAAATATTTTTGTTGCTTTTCAGATTTTCTACAGACATAAATATGTCATGCACAAACAAAAACAGTTTTATTTTTTTCCTTTCCAAACTACTTGGCTTTTATTTCTTTTTCTTGACTTACAACATTAGTGAGGACTTCCACTATGATGCTGAAAAGGACTGGTAAAGGGGACATTCTTGTTTTGTTCCTGGTCTTAGCAAAAAAGCTTATAGTTTCTCACTTTCATATGGTGTTAGCTGTAGGTTCTTTGTAGATATTCTTTATGAAGTTGAATGTATTCCCCTTTATTCCTAGTTTAATGGAAATTTCTATCATAAAAGTGTGTTTGTTGTACATTGCCAAATGCTTTTCTGCATCCATTGACATGATCATGTGATTTTTTTTCTTTAGCCTGATAATATGAAGGATTACATTAATTGATTTTTTTAAAGTTGAATCAGCTTTGAATACTTGAAATAAATTCCAGTTGGTGATGGTGTGTAATTATTTGCTATCTACTTTTGAATTTATCTGATAATATTTTGTTGAGGATTGTTGCATCTATGTTTATGAGGGATATTGGTTTGCAGTTTCATTGTGATGTCTTTTTCTAGTTTTGCTATTAAGGGAATGCTGACTTCATAGAATGAGTCAGGAAGTACTGCCCCTTCTTCTACCTTCAGCAGGAGATTATAGAGAATGGGCATAATTTTTTCCTTAAGTGTTTGATTAGCCTTAATTAGTGAACCTATCTGGGCCTGGTACTTTCAGTTTTAGAAGGTTTCAATTTTACATTGAATTACTGATTCAATTTTTAAAATAAATATGAGAGTACTCAGACTCTAATTCTTTTCGTTTGAGTTTTGGTGAATTGTGTTTTTCAGGGAATTGAATAATTTTATCCAGTTTATCAAATTTGCAAACGTACAGTTGTTCATAATATTCTGTTATGTTTTTATTATTTTTGAGATGATAGTGATGGTCCCACTTTCATTTCTTGTATTAGTAATTTGTGTCTTCCCTCTTACTTTCTTATTGAGTCAGTCTAGAGGCTAATCCACTTGAAAGATAATTTTATATATATATATATATATAATTTATGTATTTATTTTTGAGACAGAGTCTCACCATGTCGCCCTGGAGCATCATGGCGCAGTCTCGGCTCACTGCAACCTCTGTCTCCTAGGTTCAAGTGATTCTCCTGCCTCAGCCTCCTGAGTAGCTGAGATTAGAGGTGTGCACTGTTACACCTGGCTAATTTTTATATTTTTAGTAGAGACGAGGTTTCACCATATTGGCCGGGCTGGTCTCAAACTCCTGACCTCAAGTAACCCACCTGCCTCAGCCTCTCAAAGTGCTGGGATTATAGGCATGTGCCATCACTCCCAGCCTTGAAAGATATTTTAAATGAGCAACTTTTTGCTTTCATTAATATTGTAGTTTTTAGTTTATTGATTTCTCCTCTAATTATTATTATTTATTTTGTTCTGCTTACTTTGGCTTTCATTTTGTCTTCTTTCAATTCATTGTTTTGCTATCTGAAAAGTGAAAGAGTATCTTGTGATCTCTTGCTCTAGACAACTGGATTGTTCAAATAAACTTGAAAACACTAAGATACATGGTCACATTTAATTTGTCAAGAGAAAAAAATTTGCTCTGGCAGACTTGAGTAACACTAAACAAGATAATTAAGTTGATTATGAGGTCATTTCTATTATATGTATTTATATATAATTAAGTTAATGTATTAATTTCTTAAACACATATTAATTTAGGCAGGTAACAAGGGTGACCAAAAGCTGATGCAATCTTTCCATTTAAATAAAGATCCAATGACTCTTAGGAAACAACTTAATGAGGAAGGCAAGCATAAATCAAATAATCATAAATATATACATAAGATTTTTGTGTTTAATTTGCCTACTAGTGTATTCCAAAGCTTAGAACAGTATGTGATACATAGAAAGTTTTCAATAATATGTACTGAATAAATTAGTTAGTAAGCAAAACTGCAATATGGGCTATGAAATCATGTTGCACAGTCCCATGAGAGTGCATAACAGGAATAGTTTATGTTCAGAATTAATTTGGGTGGTCTAAGATTTTCCATATGTAATAATGCTTGAACTAGACTGAAAAATTAAACAGTATAAGAAAAGGGGATATTACAGATGGAGAATATTTCATTTGCAAAGAATTTGTGGATGGAAGGAACATGACCATGAGAAATGCAATGAGACCAGTATACTCCAAGAATGTAGCACCAAGTGTGAGGAGGAATGATGAAGAGGTAGGTAAAGGACAGTCCATCTTGGATTTCATAGATAATGTTAAATATGTTTTATGCTTCTATTTATAACTTAGACATATGCAATATTTATTTTTATTCCATAAAGCCAAATGACTGCAATTTTTACATTATATAATTGATTAAAACCTTACTTGGTACTATAATACAAAAAATGATATAATGCTTCTTGACTATTATAACAGAGGTAGGACATGGGAAATCTATCTTCCCCAGTAATGAAATTGGAGATAAAGGTAAAAATAAGCCATAGAATGATTATAAGGAAATTAAAAAGCTATGTATGCTTTGTTGTGCGACTTAACAAGCTTTTATTTCAGCTGGTAGCCAGTATGTTATGTTGCGCTAACATAATGCATCAAATTGTCAAGTTAGAATCTCAGAAATGAGGCGACTTTCCAGAATATCAAGCTTTGCTCATAATTACAAAGATACTTACAAAGGTCATAGGCAAAGCAGGAGATGTTGAGATAAACAATGTGGTTCCCAAGGTCCGTTTTTCTTTTTTCACAGACACATGCTGTCTCATCTGTCTCAGATAAGAGATGCAGTCTCTATGTGAGATTGATGTGTTTTTTTATACATCAAGGTTTTGAAATATTTTCATGGTGTATTTCAGATGAAGGAAAGCACCTAGCTTATGTGACATTTTCAGGATCACCCACAGCAAGATGATTATAAACACCCTATATTCTGTGTGCTTGAGTAGGGACTTGGTGTCCTGTAGTGTCAACCAAGCCTCACTATCCTAACTGCAATCACTAAAAATTTCAAATTGTCTTTCATTTCCCTCACTGAAGTTCAAACCATTTCTAAACCAAACTAGTGCTTGGTATCGCAGTAACATGAACTGCTTCATTTATCATCTTTCCTCAAAAAGTGAACATTAGTTCCTGGACTCTCTCCCCAGCAAGTGTGGTCTGATTCACAGTTCTTAACAAAGAACAGTTAACAATGTGGTTGACACCACCACCTTAAGTGTCAGTAGTATTGTCAACCACTTAAGTGTTGTCTTTTCTTAGAAGTCTCTGTTGATATCACCTCTGCTCAGCCTCTAAAGTTCAGATTCCCTAGGAAGACATTACAGCAACTCAGGTCAACCTTACTATTTCTATGACATTTTACACACTGATTTAGGATGTTGATCACTTCCCTCAGAAGCCAGATTTATGACCGCAAGTAATTTCTCTGCCTCTGACATTTTCTCTATTCTTTCTCCATTTTTAGCTGGTCCTATCTGGGAACTTCCAGATTGATATATTCTTAGTGAAGTAACTGCATTTGCAAACTTGAAAATACTTTTGATATATGCCAGTCAATATTAAAATATTTCAAGATGTAGAATTAGTGAGTAGGTACATAAGTTGCTATGGTAAAGATGATATTCAGTTCACTTTTTAGTTTGCTTAATTTAGGATCTGGAGAAAGGAGTTTCACCTGAAATAACACATAAATTGTTAGTAAGAAACTGTTATAGGTGCTACGAGTGATAGAAAGAATGAAAAGACGTGATTCCCATTGTGATGCCCTGAACATAGCAATTATAACACTCTTTTAGGTCCAGACTTATATGCGCTTATTACAAAGACAAATAGAATGTGTTGATATTCTTGGGTGACTTCTTATGGATAGTAAGCAATATCTTAAAACAATTTATTAAACAAATCTGTTTCAAATACCTTTTTATGGCTGAAAGAGGTGTTACTTCAAATTCCTAATGATCACTGTTAAATAACTAAAACTAGATAAAATCTGATCATATATGTTTTATAAACCAACATATGTATGCTCATTTTTCTAAAAATAGAACCTCTCGTATTTTTCAGGGAACATTCACCTTTCTGAGGCTGAACAAAATCAGACACACTTGATGATTCAGTCCCTCCAAGCAGGGAAGCTCTTGTATCCAGGGAAACCAGTCTGGGTTGCCAGGACCTAAAGATAAGACAGGAGGAGCCCCGCTGTCTGGGATGTAAGGAAGCAATCTGCTATCTCTCTCTTTTTGTCAGGGCTTCTTTGTGCCTGTGATGCCTCCTGACTGATCTGGAAACACACCTGTGCCCCTAGCATGTCTGTTATCTACTGCATCATCACCCATTCCCACACTCCACCCATGGAGATGATGGTTACAATAAAAAGAAAACTTTTTCAGATCTGTGTTGGTGTCTGTGGCCCCACATGCAGGCATGGAAACAACAGCAGGAGCAGTAGTTGTTTTTTGAATCAAAGTGCGAAACTTCTATGATCTTCACTTAGTAGCTGCTTTCTTGGAATCTCTCAGCCAAAATCACTGGCCTTTGTTCAATATATGGTAAGAACTCAAGTTGTAGAGCCAGAGTGACCATGATTGGAAACCTGACTTTGCCATTTGCCACCTTTCAGATGCTAGTAAATTATTGAGGCTCCTTTATCTCATGCAATAAATGAGGGTAAAGGTACAGCATCATACATACAGATGTTGAGTGTATTAAATGTGATTATGTATTTAAAGGGCTATCATAGTGCAGAAATGAAATTATAACTATTTGTAATAATATATGCTAATATTTTGTGTTGTGCTCACCCCTTCATCCCTTCTCCCTTTTTCTATATTTGAGTATACAGAAAAAGATAAGGAGCCAAATATATTGGAGAATGGGATTTAGGGGAAATGCTTAACTTTTCCTTCCCCCCTTCCTTCCTTCCTTCCTTCCTTCCTTCCTTCCTTCCTTCCTTCCTTCCTTCCTTCCTTCCTTCTTTCCTTCCTTCCTTCCTTCTTTCCTTCCTTCCTTCCCTCCCTCCCTCCATCTCCCTTTCCCTCTTTTTCTTTCTTCTTTCTTTCTTTCTTTCTTTCTTTCTTTCTTTCTTTCTTTCTTTCTTTCTTTCTTTCTTTCTTTCTTTCTTTCTTTCTTTCTTTCTTTTTCTTTCTTTTCTTTCTTTCTTTCTTTCTTTCTTTTCTTTCTTTCTTTCTTTCTTTCTTTCTTTCTTTCTTTCTTTCTTTCTTTCTTTCTTTCTTTCTTTCTTTCTTTCTTTCTCTCTTTCTTTCTTTCTTTTCCTTCTTTCTCTCTTCTTTTTGCTCTGTTGCCAAGGCACGTGCAGTGGCAATCTCGGCTCACTGTAACCTCCGCCCCCCGGGTTCATGCCATTCTCCTGCCTCAGCCCCGGAGGAGCTAGGACTACAGGCGCCCTCCACCCCGCCAGGATAATTTTTTGTATTTTTAGTAGAGACGAGGTTTCACTGTGTTAGCCAGAATGGTCTCTAGCTCCTGACCTCGTGATCTACCTGCCTTGATCTCCCAAAATGCTGGAATTACAGGCCTGAGCCGCCACACCCTACCCAAACTATACTTTTAAGATTCCATGAAAATCTTAGGCTTAAGATCTGTACCTTCAATTGCAACTATAGGGAAAAAGAGGGAGATAATTGGTCCACAGAGCAAATCCTGAGTTTGTTCACATGACCCTAGGATAAGGCAGTGGGTTGAACTCTCACTCAGGCATTGATGGAATACTGGGAGATGAATGCTCTGTCCTCATGCTTAACTCCTACCTAAACATAATTGCCTAATTTATGACTTGGGCAGTAGTCTGTGCCTGTGGGAGAAGAAACAGATACCACATGACTACAGTTTGGGTCCTGATTCTTATCAATATATGAAGGAAGAAGAGCTAGTAGAGTGAGGGAGAGAAATAAAGTGTTGTGGCGAATTGTTTGGGCTCAGGAGTTTGAGACTAGCCTGAGCAACAAGGTGAAACACTATCTCTACATAAGATAAAAAACATTAGCTAGGCATATTGGTGCATGCCTGTAGTCCCAGCTACTTGAGAGGCTGAGCTGGGAGGATTGTTTGATGCTGGGAGGCTGAGGTTGCAGTGAGATGAGATTGCACCACTGCACTTCAGCCCAGGTGACAAATCCAGAACCTGTCTTAAAAAATAATTAGGCCAGGCATCGCGGCTCACGTCTGTAATCCCACCACTTTGGGAGGCCAAGGCAGGTGGATCACGAGGTCAAGAGATCAAGAACATTCTGGCTAACATGGTGAAACCCCGTCTCTACTAAAAGTACAAAAATTAGCTGGGTGTGGTGGCACTCACCTGTAGTCCCAGCTACTTGGGAGGTTGAGGTAGGAGAATGGCATGAACCCGGGAGGCGGAGATCGCAGTGAGCCGAGATTGCCCCACTGCACTCCAGTCTGGGCGACACAACAAGACTCCATCTTCAAAAAAAAAAAAACAAAACAAAACAAAAAAAACCTCTGTTACTCAAATAAGTCATGGCCCAATGGGTGTCAGACTCTGCACTGTCCACTCGCCCTTGTGGAGGCAAGGGTAAGACAGTAAGGAGATGACTGAAAGTCCCCTTCCTAGTGTTTCTCTTCATGAGGAAAGATTTTCTTTCCAGATAGACCAAGGCCCCTCATAAGCAAAGATGTATTAGCCTCTTCTTTTCCCAAGTCACAATTAGAAAGATAGATAGATAGATAGATAGATAGATAGATAGATAGATAGATAGATAGACAGATAGATAATTACCATCATCCTATCTAATTACTACTTTTTAGTTATTACCTGATTAACTGAGATGCATGCTCACTTTGATCTTTCACTTACAGATGACTGTGAAAAAGAACAGAATTTTATCTACTGCAGAACAATGCCAAAAAAATAGAGTCAATAGGGGCTAGAGTTCCTTCTTCCATTCTTCTAGGAAATATACCATGATTGACACCTACATGGACCTTGTAGGCACAAAGTGTCCCAGGCAACCACTTGTCACTCCTTGACCCTGCCCTCAGGCAGGTCCAGGGTACCAAGTTTGCTCACATAAATCACCTATATTTTGTTCATTATTTACCAGCATAAACACACATGTTAAAATATAAACAGGTTATTTTCTAATAAAAAAGAAACTGCCAGAAAAAGAAAGATGACATAAATTGTAAAATGTGCCATTATTCATACCATATTAAGGAGACTCCAGTGAAAATTATTTTAATTAGAACGTTATCCAGTATCTCCTAATAACAATAATTGTGAGATTTAAAATTATTTGAAGTTTGAAGGTTGCTAAAATGTGAAAAACTATGCAATTTAGAAGGAATAAAATGCAGTACATCAGACACAGTCTATAATACACATGAGTATAAGTGTTGTGTATATCATTATTACCATATGAATGTAAATGATGTTACTTCTCACCCATTTAAGTAATACAAATACTAATTGAGCACCCATTATTCACCAGCTACTGTACTATAGGTTGTAGAATGAACAGCAGCTTATTCACATAAATTATCATTGAGGAGGTCATTCTTCTCGTTGGGGAAACATTTCAGTAAAATGACAGCCTAAAGAAAATCAAGAATATGTGGTTAGTGACATTATAATCATTCATGCAGTGCAGACACTGTAGGAAGCAAGCAGGAAAATAAAACAGATAAAGCAAGGGAAAAATAGAGGCACAATTTTTTTCAACAACAATGTTTCATAAATTTCAATACTTGATGTACAATGCACTGACCTTAAGATCAAAAACGATTCTGCTACTATGTTGTCTGCAGACATTTTCTGTACCCCGCTTTGTTCTGCCATTTTGTGAAAGGATGTGAGACATTTATTTTATTACTCCAAAGTAGAATGTTCTGTTAACCTCTGATCTTTGCCTTATCTTCAGTAATTTTTTAAAAACTATATACTTTAATTAAGGTATAATACCTCTTGGCTAAATTTTGCTACTTTATGTTCTCATTAAAATATTTTTTTTTCAGGTCAGGTGTGGTGGCTCATGCCTGTAATCCCAGCATTTTGCGAAGGTGAAATGGGCAAACTGCTTGAGGTCAGGAGTTCAAGACCAGCCTGAGCAACACCCCGTCTTTGCAAAACATAAGAAAATTAGTCTGGTGTGGTGGCTTCTGTGGCATGTGCCTATAGTCCTAGCTACTTGGGAGTTTGAGGTAAGAGGATTGTTGGAGCCCA
This sequence comes from Macaca nemestrina, assembly GCF_043159975.1. Classification (NCBI taxonomy): domain Eukaryota; kingdom Metazoa; phylum Chordata; class Mammalia; order Primates; family Cercopithecidae; genus Macaca; species Macaca nemestrina. The sequence continues at coordinate 63,934,260 of NC_092140.1, forward strand.
GGGATTCAAGGCTGCAGTGAGCTATGAGATCATGCCACTGCACGTCAGCCTGGACACCGAATGAGACTGTCTAAAACACACACACACAAACACACACACACACACACACACACACACACACAATTTTAGTTAGCTTAGAAGAATAAGTACAGGAGATCTATTCAACAACTTGGTAACTGTAATTAATAATAATGTTTTTGTTTTACTAATTATTATTTAGTAATAATAGCAACTATTATTACTATTTACTAACAATTACTAAGAAATTATTAGATTGGTATAAAATTAATCACATTTTTTGCCGTTACTTTCAATGCATATGTTAATTAGCTCAAGCCATTCCACTATGTATATATAAATGTTTCACAATACTCTTTTATACACAAAAATAATATATAATTTTTACCAACTAAAAAATAAATCAATTTAGGAAAAAATGAACAACATATATTATTTCAAGCATTCTGCCAAAATACTAATTAAAATATGTGAAAAATAAATTGAACATCAGTAAGAAAAGTTTGTTTGAATTTTTAAGCACATAATATGTTTAATATAGGAGCTACTATTTAAGTAATGGTCATATTGAAATGAATAATTAATATATTAAACAATGCATGTGATGAAGTGTATAATTTAATGAATTTTACAAAGTTCTCAGTCTTAAATTCATTTAGGAGTGTAATTTCAAAATTTTTATACCCGGATATATATGACACCCTTAATTAATGTGCTTTTATCAATCAGCTTTTGTTCTTTATTTGGTTTTAGCTCTATGATGAAAACACTGGTTTAAAGACCTAAATGGCTATTTTTAATATGAAGATCTAATAGATTACTGATATTTTTCTATGAGGAAGAGTATGTATTGCTAGAACACAAAAAAAGAGAAACTTCTTATTTTTATGTAATCTACATGAGTTTGGAGCTTGAATTATTTACTGTTAAAAAGGTTTTCCACTATATTTTGCCCATATATAAGGTACAATAGTTTTTGTCCAATAGATATTTATATGTATCTATATAATATATACTTATGTAGATATACAAATATATATTTATATAAATATACATATTTATATATATTTATATATCTATTATATATATTATCTTAAAGAAAATGAGATTAGTGTGTCAAAGAGATATCTGGACACCCACATTTATTGCAGTACTATTCACAATAGCCAGAATATGGAATCAACCTAAGTGTCTATTAAAGATGAATATATAAAAGAAAATGTTTTATATATACACAGTGGAATATTGTTCAGTCATAAAACATGAAATCGTGTTATTTGTGGTAACATCGATGAACCTGGAGGACATTTTGTTAGGTGAAATAAGCCAGGCACAGAAAGACAAATGCTGCATTAGCTCAGTCATATTTGAAATCAAAATATTCTCATAGACATAGAGTAGGATGGTGGTTACCAGAAGACGGGAAGAGTAGAGGAGAAAGAGGATGGAGAAAGATTGGTCAATGGGTACAAAGTTGCAATTAGATAGGACAAGTAAGTTCTGGTGTTCTACTTCATAATAGTATGACTAGAGTTAACAATAATGTTTCGCATGTTTCAAAACAGCTAGAAGAAACTCTGATGTATTCATCACAAAGAAATAATAAATAAGGTGATGGATATGCTAGTTACAGTGCTTTGATCATTACACAATGTATGCATGTATGGAAACAACATACTGTACCCTGTAAATATGTACATGTCAAACATCAATTTAAAAATATAATATAAAATAAAATTTTATGCAGCATCTTAGTTGTCCTGAAAACATCTTACAAGTATTAATCTCTCTTTATATTAGTGATAGAAATCAGTATATTTTAAAGTTGGACATACACATACACACCCGTGTGTGCATATCAAATAATATGTAGACTTTTTCTTTGAAATTGAAAACTAAATGTTGATTTTGGGGTGCTCCAGAATAGATGGCCCCTTAATTGTTTTACAGTCCATGAACGCTGGCTTCCATTTAGATGATGCTCATGCCTCTTAAAGCAAACTAAAATAAAAATATAAAAAGATTAAGCAATTAAAAGCCTGAGAATAAAGAAATGGTCCAATCTTAATATTAATTGTAGTTAGCATCAATAAATATTTTATTTATAAAGTTTAATACTCCAAACAAGTAGATATATTAGATGCCCATTTGTTCATTTTACATATTAAGAATCTAGGTCACTAGTGCACATTGCCATAGGCTATCTGTTAAACTTTTGTATTGTAACCTTAATGCTACACTATTTACTTCTGCAATATGCTGCACTTATATGCTACCATTCACCTCTTTGTATTAATTACCCATGACAACTGTGTACAAAGCATTAGATAGCACACCAATACAGTAATTTTTATTTAACTGTATTTATTTAACTGTATTTCACTCAATTTAATTGTAGGCAACATTAAAACAATTGTTAGGCAAACTAGTTTCACATTATACTCAAAATAAAGCTATGTTATTTGTTTGTATTCCCTAAATATAATATTTGGATTTTCCATTGTCAGAAAAATGTCTCTCCCAATCAATGTACTTTGAGATTGCTACCTGAGTTTTAGCTAATTTATTTTGTTTTAACATAATTATTATGTTTTAATTGCCAGAATATATGTTTAAAGCAACATCAATTAAGTCACAAAAAATACAACTTAAATTATCTTTCAGATATATAACACTAAAAGACATTTTTTAAAGTAAAAATAAGTTTTAAAGGCTTTTACAACCTGTCACAAATATAGTAATTTTTATATTTTTCAGTTTATTTTCTAAACTTCATTCTTTGTGAAAATGTTTTTTTATGTCACTAACAAACTACTTTTGATATAGCTTGCACTTACGTGCATTCATGCCACTATATTCAGGTGTCACTATATTTATATGGAAATTCTTAGCAATTGTCACATCGTGGGACTTCTAAACATTCTTTCCTACTAGTCAGCTATCCTGGCTTCATATTTTGTAGTGTGCTTTCATAGTGGACCACACTAGTGGGTTAGAGGTAAAAAATGATTTATTCCAAAATACCAGCATTATTATTTAAGAATGGCCATTTATATAAAATTTGTATACAGGCATGCCTTGGTGATATTGTGCGTTCTGTCCCAGACTACCACAACAAAGTGAGTATCATGTAAGTCACAGAAGTTTTTTGGTTCTTCAATGCATATAAAAGTTATATTTACTAAGTTATAGTTTAGTAAATGTGCGACAGCATTATGTCTAGAAGTACAATGTACATACCTTAATTATGTATGCAAAATATTTTATTTCTAAGAAACTCTTGTGAACATTTTAGTTGTAAGCAATTTAAAATATTTTTGCTGATGTAGTGTCTTTCTTTGATCTTGATGTCTGCTGCCTGAAAAGGGTGGTGGTTGTTGAATGTTGAGGTGGCCGTGGTAATTTCTTAAAATCAGACGACAATAAAGTTTTCCACATTGATTGACTCTTCCTTTTATGAAAGATTTCTCTGTAGCATGCAATGCTGTTTGATAGCATTTACCATTAGTAGAATGTCTTTCAATGTTGGAGTCAATCCTCTCAAACCCTACTGCTATATCAACTAAGGTTATGCAATATTCTAAATCCTTCATTGTCATTTCAACAGTATTCTCAGCATTTCATCATTCCATAAAACCACTTTGGCTAGATTCCATAAAACCACTTTGCTCATCCATAAGATGAAAATCCTTATGCACTGAAGTTTTATCATGAGATTTCAGAAATGCTGTCACATCTTCATGTTTCACTTCTAATCCTAATTATCTTGTTATTTTCACCACATCTGTAGTTATTTGCTTTACTGAGGTCTTAAGCTTCTCCAAGTTATCCATGAGGGTTGAAATCAACTTTTTTCAAACTCTTGTTAATATTGATATGTTGATATTTTGACTTCCTTCCATGAATCATGAATGTTCTTAATGGCATCTAGAATGGTGAATCCTTTCTAGAAGCTTTTCAACTTACTTTGCCCAGAACCATCAAGGGAATTACCATTTATGACAGTGATGACATTATGAAACATATTTCTTAAATGTTAAGACTTGAAAGTTGACATTACTCCTTGATCCATGGGCTGCAGAATAGATGTTTTATTAGCAGGCATACAAACCACATGAATCTCCTTGCACATCTCCATCAGAGCTCTTGGGTGACTAAACTAGGTGCATTGATAATAGGCAGTAATATTTTGAAAGAAATTATACACACACAAACTATATGCATAATATATATTATATATACACATACATATACACATATATGTATATGTGTGTGTATATGTGTGTGTGTGTAGATATATATATTTCTGAGCAGTACTTCTCAACTGTGGGCTTAAAATATTCAGTAAATCATGCTGTATCCCAGATTTGTTGTTTCATTTATAGAGCACAGGCATAGGAGATAGCGTGATAGTATAATTCTTAAGTGCCATAGAATTTTCAGAATGGTAAACAAGCATTGGCTTCAACAAAAGTCAGCAACTACTTTAGACCCTAACAAGAGAGTCAGCCTGTTTGTTGAAGATTGGTAGTCAGGCAGTTACTTCTCCTCTCTTAATATGAAAGTCCTGGATGGCATATTTCTCTAATATAATACAATTTAATGTACATAGAAAATGTGTTGTTTAATATAACCTCCTTCATCAATTATGTTAGCTAGATCTTCTGGATAACTTGCTGAAGCTCCTACATTAGCAACTTCTGCTTCATCTTCCATTTTTATGTTGTGAAGACAACTTCCTTCCTTAAACCTCATGAGCCAACCTCTACTGGCTTCCATCTTTACTTCCATACCTTCCACCTCTCAGTCTTCATGGAATTGAAGAGAGTTAAGATTTTCCTCTGCAACAAGCTTTGGTTTAACAAAATGTGACTTGTTCCATCTCCTGTCAAGACCACTGAAACTTTCTCTATATTGGCAAAAAACAATTTCACTTTGTTATCATTTGTGTGCTTACTGGAGTATTATTTTAGAGAGTTTGACTCTTTTCATTGACAAGAACTTCTCATTTGCATTTACAACTTGGCTAACTGCTTGGCACAAGAGGCCTGGCTATTGTCCTATTTTGGGTTTTAATATGTCTTCTTCACTAAACTTAATCACTGCTATCTTTTTATTAAAGTGAGAGATATGAGACTCTTGCTTTCACTTGAACACTTAGAGGCCAATGTATGTTTATTAATTGACCTAATTTCAATATTGTCATGTCTCAGAATATAGAAAGTATCACAGAGAAGGAGAGAGATAGGTCTGATTGGTGAAGCAGTCAAAACACATATATTTGTCAATTAAGTTTGCCCTCTTTTATGGGAATGGTTTCCGGTTCCTCATAATATTTACAATAGTAAAATCAAAGACCATTGCTCAAAGATCACCATAACAGATATTATAATAATAATAAAAGTTGAAATACTGTGAAAATTACCAAAAAAAGTCACAGACACATGAAGTAAGCACATGCTCTGGAAAAATTACACTGATAGACTTCCTGGATTCAGGGTTGCCACAAATCTTCAATTTGTTAAAAATACAGTATCTGCAAAGTGCAACTAGATGAAGCATAACAAAGCACCATAGGTCTGTTTTCAATATTTGTTTCCATCTCCTATCAGAACCCCAGTGTATAATAATTTCTGTGGGGAAAGTATGTATATACATATATTTTATCATATTAAAGTCTAGTTTATTTTTTATACTAACACACGTTCACACACACATGCACCTACACAGATAAAAATATAACTTTTCACTAGTAAGAAATCACCAGAAGTCTATCACATCCTAGAAATTCAGAGGAATATTTTCCTAAATAGTATATTAAGGAATTTGGATAAAGAAATCTTTCTCATGAATGGAATCATCCTGCTTCTAGAGAGATAATCTAAATAGGAAAGAAGCAAGGTTAATTCTTTATTGATACCTACAGATAACTTCAAACTCATAAGATAAAGTTCTAATAACCTGATGAGCATTTTTGTTTGTGAATTAGCAGCATTGAGATTTTGTAAACATTGTAAGGGGAATACAAAGCTAAATATTCAGTTATCTCAGGACAATTCATGTAGAAATGTAGATAAGCAAGACAAATCAATAAAAATATATGACAAGGGATTAAGATGAGCTCTACCAAATATTAAACATATTATACAAAAAATAATTTAAAAAGTGAGGTACCATCATAAGAAAGGATCAAAAAATAAAACAGACTAGAAAACACAGCAATATTTTACACCATATTTAAAGATTACATTAAATAAAGTACTACAGATCAATTAAGAGGATATATTGAAGAAATAAGTATATAGTTAGATCTAGATCTAGACAGATAAATAGATGGATACATAGACAGATAGATATCCATTATAATATAAATATCCCAAATAAAAATCAGTTAGGTTACAGAGGTCAACTAGACTATACATCTGATGTTTGGACTTTTTTCAGGGGGAATGGGGAAGCTGCCCAAAGGAATGGCTTCTTTCTTGCCTGTCTTGAAATGCTTATGGGACCTAGAATACTCTAGATGTCTGGGGCCACAGAAAAGAACAACAACAACAGCAACAACAAAAACTGGATGACATTATGTTGCTCCGGAGCAGGCAAAGACAGATTCAGATTAGTGGCCTTTCTCTCTGAGGCAAAGAAAAGCGTGGAGCATTTGTGCTATATTATGGATTTTAGGGGCCTGTCCAAGAGACTGGTTTCCATTTTGCCTCTCAAGGTGTTGATGGCCACAGCATATTCTAGATTCCTGGGGGCCATTGAAAATAAAAAAAGAGCTGGGTGGTATACTACTCCTCTACAGGATCTGTTGTATAGCACACAGGTACTAGAGAGACTAAGAGATTACAAATTACTGAATAAGAAATTGGTGACTCTAAATAGGGATATACATGCATGAATATAGAAAAGACACATACACATAAAATGTTTGAAAGGTCCCCAGAAAGTCTAGAAGGGCTAAATGGTGAAGGTACTTTCATATATGAAGTGTGTCCATAAAAAATGAGACAGGTGGCTGCTTTTCAAATATGTGAATGTCAACGTAAAGTTACATGAAACAAGAAAAAAAATAGAAAAATGGCCCTATCAAAGGAACTAAATAAATCTTAAGACATCCACTCTGATGAAACATTACTATATTAGTTTCCTGACAAATAATTCATAATAACTACCATAAAGATATTCAATAAGCCCAGGAAAACAATGCCTAAACAAATGAGAATGTCAACAAAGAGAATGAAAATAGATATTAATAAAAAAACACAGACATTTTAAAGCTGACAGCTGAAATAAAATATTTGCTTCAAGAACTGAATAGCAGAAGTTATCAAGTAGAAGAATCAGCCAACTTGAAAACATAACATTTCATATTATCCAATCAGAAGAGAGGAGGTGGGAGCAGAAATAATAAAGGAGAATCAAGGATATCTAGGGGACTTATGGGAGACAATCAAATGGACAAATACACATAAAATGGAAAATCTTAGATGAAAAAAGAGACAGATAGGGCCAGATAATTTCTGTAAAGTGACAATGGCCAAAATTGCCAAAATTTGGGAGAGAAATGAACATCTAGATTCAAAAGATCTAATAAATTGCCAAACAGGATAAATCCAAAGCAATCCACCAAGACACATTATAATCAAACTCTCAAAAGTCAAAGACAAAGGGAATGTTGAAAGTAGCAAGACAAAACAATGTTTCACATACAAGAGAATACTCCAAAGACTATCAGTGTATTTACATCTATTTGGCAAGACTTTCCTTCAACAATGAAGGAGAAACAGTGACTTTCACAGATAAAAAAAAGCTGAGGGAATTTATTATCACTAAAATATTCCAAAAAGGAGTTTTTAAAGTTGATACAAACAGTAATAATAAATAGCAACACAGAAGTATATGAAAGTATAAAACTCACTGATAAAAAATAAATATATGTAAAAATACAAAATATTGTAACATCATAATGATATTGTGTAAATAACTTTCATTTCTGTTATAAAAGTTTAATTAAAACATATAAAAACCCCAAAATATAAAAAATAAAAATATTTCCATACATAAATCATATAAAAAGATGTAACTTGTGATATTGATACCAGGAAGTGTAAGAGAGATATGAAAGTGGAGAGTTACTGTATGAGATTAAAGTTAAGTAGTTATCAACTTAACTTTAAATTGTAACTATAAAATGTTTTAAGTAAGCTCCATAGTAATCACAAAAATACCTGAAAGATGCTAAAAGAAAATGAGAGAGAAATCCAAACATATCACAAAATAAACTCAATAAAACAAAGAGGACGAAGGCAAGAAGGAAAAAGAGGAACAAAATAATAATAATAATAAGACAAAGAAAATGTGAACAGTAAATCTTTCCCTATCAATAATTTCTATATATGTGAGTGGTTTCAACTCCTCAAGGACATAGAGTGCCTGAATTGACTGAAAAAAACAAGATTCAAATATGTGCTGTCTACAAGAGTCTTATTGCCGGGCGCGGTGGCTCAAGCCTGTAATCCCAGCACTTTGGGAGGCCGAGACGGGCGGATCACGAGGTCGGGAGATCGAGACCATCCTGGCTAACATGGTGAAACCCCGTCTCTACTAAAAAATACAAAAAAAAAAAAACTAGCCGGGCGAGGTGGCGGGCGCCTGTAGTCCCAGCTACTGGGGAGGCTGAGGCAGGAGAATGGTGGGAACCCGGGGGGCGGAGCTTGCAGTGAGCTGAGATCCGGCCACTGCACTCCAGCCTGGGCGGCAGAGCGAGACTCCGTCTCAAAAAAAAAAAAAAAAAAAAAGTCTTATTTTAGGTTTAAGGCAACACACAGTGGAAGTGGAAGGATTAAAATATATATTCCGTGAAATTGGTACCTCAACGAGAACAGAAGTTGTCATACTTAATGTCAGACAAATAGACTTTAAGTCAAAAAGTGTCATAAAAGTCAAAGAGGGACATTATATAGTGATAAAACGGTCAATTCACCAGGAAGATATTACAATGATATGTATATACCCAACATCAGAGTATATAAATATATGAAGCAAACATTGTCAGTACTGAATGGAGAAACTGATAGCAACAAAATAGTTGTAGACTATTTTAAAACCCCATTTCAATAATTGCCACACCAACTAGACAGACTCAATAAGGAAAAAGAGGACTTGAATAATTTTATAGACCAAAAGGACCTAACAGACAGGTACACAACATTCCACTCAACAGCTACAGAGCATACACACTTCTCAAGTGCTCAGGAAATATTCTCAAGGTTAGATCACATGTTAAATCACAAAAAAAAGATTCTCTTTTTTTAATTTTTGAAAAAATATACTTAGGTTTTGCTTTTATGTTTTTTAATTGACACATTGACAATTGACAAATATGTACAACTGACAATTGTACATATTTGTGGGGTACTGGTGATATTTGATACATCCTTACAAGGTTAATAATAAAATCAGGGTAATTAGGATAGCTATCATCTCAAACATTTATTATTTATTTCTGTTGTGAATAATCCAAATCTTCTTTTCTATCTATTTTGAAATATACAATAAATTATTAATAACTATAGTCACTCTACTGTGCTATTGAACACTTAAACTTATATTATCTAACTAACTGTATTTTTTCAGTCATTAGCCAACCTCTCTTATATTTTCTTCCTCCCTACTCTTCCTAGTCTTTGGTAACCACCAGCGTACTCTCTACATCCATAAGTTCAACTTTTTTTTAACCTTCCACATATGATTGAGAACACCTTAGGTTAATTCCATACTTTAGCTACTGTGAATAATTTTGCAATAAACATAGCAGTGCAGATATAACTTGTACATGCTGATCTCCTTCCTTTCACATATATACCCAGCAGTGAGATTAACATTAAACGGTAATCCTGTTTTAGTTTTACAAAAGAACTTTTAATAGCTTTAACGTGATTGGAAACATAATAAGTGTCTCAAATATCTTTTCTGATCACAATGGAATTAAATAGGAAATCAATAGCAGAAAGTAAACTGGAAATTTTATGACATTTGGAAATTAACAAACTCCTGAAAAACAAATGGATCAAAGAAGATATAAAATTAGAAATTACAAAATATCGTGAGAGTAATGAAAATAAAACCACACCATATCAAAACTTATGGGATGTGGCAAATAATTACTAAGAGGAAAATTTATACTTGTAAATGCTAATATTTGAAAAAAAAATGACTTTACATAAAGACCTGATTTTACACCTTAAGGAAGCAGAAAGACAAGAATAAAATTAGAAAAAGTAAGCAAATAATAAAGATTAGACTATAAAGAAACAAAATAGAGGATAGAAAGCAATACAAAAAAATCAATAAAACAAAGTTTTCTTAAAGATCAACAAAATTAACCAAGCTTTACTTATGTTAAGTAAAACAAGAAGCTCAAATAAACACCATCAGAAATAAAATGAATGCATTAAAACTGATGCCATAGGAATAAAAAGTATTGAAACAGATACTGTTAACAATTAAACATTAACAGGTTGGGTAACATAACAGAAATGGATAAATTCCTGGAAACACATAATTACCAAAATTGAATCAGGAAGAAATTGAAATTCTAAAGAAATGAATCACTAGTAAGAAAACTGAATCAGCAATCAAAAAATCTCCCAAGAAGAAAAGCCTCAGACTAGATATTATCATTGTTTAATTCTATAAAATATTTAGATAATCAATGCAAATCCTCAAACTCTTCCTAAAATCTTCATGTAGAAGGACCACTTGCACATTCATTTTATGAGACCAGCATTACCATGATACCAGAGCCAAAGAAAAAAATTACAAATGCTGCAAAAGTTTTCAACAAAATACTAGCAAACTGAATTCAACCACATATTAAAAGTATAATACACCATGAACGAGCAAGTAAGTTTTATCCTTGGGATGCAATGTTGATTTAACATGCGTAATTCAAACAATATAATACACAACATTATGAGAAAAAAATAATAAAAATCACGTGATTATCTCAATAGTTGCAGAAAGAAACATTTGCAAAATTTAATATACTTTCATGATAAAAACAGTTAACAAATTAAGAGAATAGAAGAAAACAACTTCATGTTAAACATCGCAAATGAAAAGCTCATAGCTAACATCATACTTAATGATGATAATCTGAAATATTTTCTCTAAAATCAGAACAACACAAGAAGAATGCCCCCTCTCACTCTCACCACATTTTTTTTTTTTTTTTTTTTTTTTAGAGTCTTGCTCTGTTACCCAGGCTGGAGTGCAGCAGTAAGATTTCGACTTACTGCAGCTTCCGCTTCCCAGATTCAAGCGATTCTCCTGCCTCAGCCCCCCAAGTAGCTGGGATTAGAGGCATGTGCCACCATGCCTGACTAATTTTTGTATTTTAGTAGAGATGGGGTTTCACCGTGTTGGCCAGGCTGGTCTCGAACTCCTGACCCCAAGTGATTCACCTGCCTTGGCCTCCCAAAATGCTGGGATTACAGGTCTAAGCCACGGCGCCTAGCCCACTCTCACCTTTTCTGTACAACATAATACCTGAGGCTGTATTAGAGCAATTAGGTAACAAAAGTAAATGAAAATTTACCACATTGAAAAGGAAGAAGTATAATTATCTCTGTTCACAGAAGACATAATCTTACATGTAGAAAACACTAAAGACCTTTTTTACCAAAACATACAAAAACCAGTTAGAACTAATAAATTCAGTGAGTTTCAGGATACAATATAAATATAACAAGTTAAGTTACATGACTATACACTAATATCAAACTCTGAAAAAGAATTTAAGAATATAATCAAAAAGAATAATATACTTAGGAATAAACTTAACCAAGGAGGTGAAACACTATACACTGGATTTTAAAAAAATGATGAAAGTAATTAAGACATAAATGAATGAAAATTCTATATTAATGAATTAGAAGACTTAATATTGTTAAAATGTCTATGCTATACAAAGCAATCTAGAGAGTCAATGCAATATAAATAAAAATCTCAATGGCATGTTTTTACAGAAACAGAAAAAAATTTTTAGATTTCACAGGGAACCACAGAGGATCCTGAATAACCAAGTTGATTGTGAGAAAGAAGAACAAAACTAGAAGCATCACTTTTTGGGATTTCAAAACACATTATAATACAATCTGAGCATCTCTAACCTGAAAATCCAAAATCCAACATGCTCCAAAATCCAAAACTCTCTGAGTGACGTGATGAACCCACAGTAGAGAATTTTACACGTGACCTCATGTTATGGGTCACAGTCAAAATGCGTCCAAATGTTGTTTCATGTACAAAATTATTTAAAATGTTATATTAAATTAACTTCAGACTCTTTGGATAAGGTATATATGAAATATAATTAGTTTTGTGTTTAGACTTGATTCCCATCTCCAACATATTTCATTATATGCATGAGGATGTCCCCCAGTTCAAAAAACAACAAAATACAAAACACTTCTGGTCTCAAGCATTTGAATAAGATATTCAAGTTGTATAAAGTGACAGCAATCAAGGGAGTATGGTACTGGCATAAAGACAGACATAAACCTGTTGAATGGAATAGAGAGCCCCAAAATAATTCATATACATATATATGAATGAATCTTTGAAATCTTTGAAAGGGGGTGACAAGAATTATCCAATGAGAAATGGATACTGTTCTCAACAATGGTGTTGGAAGGACTAAATAATATATGCAAAAGAATGAAATTGGACTGTTATCTTAAACCACACACAAAAAATCACACTGGGGGCTTAAAATTAAGACACAAAGTTGTAAAACTCCTAGAATAAAACAGGGTTTTTAAAAATATATATGTAGCATTGGTTTTGCTAGGGATTTCTTGGAACCCCAAAAGCACAGGGAAAAAATGTAAACATAGGCAAATTGGGACTCTATTAAACTAAAAAGCTTCTGCAGAGCAAAGGTAACAATCATAAGTCAAAAGGCAACCCACAGCATGAGAGAATATATTTGCAAACAATATATCTGATAAGTAGTTACTATTCAACATGTATAAAGCAGTCCTATAATTTTATGACCAAAAACCTGATTAAAAATAGGCAAATAACTTCAATAGACATCTATTCAAAGAAAAGTTACAAATGGCCAAAGGGGATATGAATCGATTCCCTCAACATCACTATTCTTCAGGTAAATGTAAATTAAAACTACAATAAAATGTCACTTCATACCTGTTAGGGTGGCCAACATAAAAAAAAAAAAACACAAAACACAAAAAAGAAAATAAAAAACAAATATTGAAAAGAACATGGAGAAAATGCAACCCTGTGCACTGTTGGTGAAAATGTTAAATGGTATAGATATTCTTTATAAAACATAGAAATAACATATTATTTTAAAAATCCAGTTTCTGAATATTTATGCAAAAGAATGAAAATCAAGTTTTTGAGGATATATTGTATTCACAGCAATCACACCATTATTCACAAGAGTCAAGAGGTTGAAACCACTTAAATGCTTGTGGATGAATGAATGGATGATAAAAATGTGCTTCATATATGCAATTGAACACTATTCAGCTACAAAACTGTAATGTTATTACATGGAAGCACCTTGTGAACATTTCGCTATGTGAAATAGGCCAGTCACCGTAGGACAAACACTGCATTATTCCACATATATGACTTATCTAAAATAATCAAAATCATCAAAACAGAAAATGGTAGTTACCAGATGCTAGCAGAAAGGGAAACAGGTAATGTCCAATGGAAATAAAGTTTACATCATACAAGATAAAAAATCTTAACGATTTGCTGTGCAACATTGTATTTATAGTTAATAACACTGAACTGTCCATAAGAATATTTAAGAGGGTAGCTGTCGTTATATATTTTTGCTACTTTACAGAAATATTGAAGGGCAATACATGTTTAAATCTCAAATCTTAGAAAATTTCTAAAGAACAATAACAACGTATTTGACTACTCTTAAATGTTAAAAATACCTCAATTATAATGAAATGAGAAGTTAAAACAAGTAAACTGATACAAAATTAGGACAGGTAAACTAGCAATAACTTTAATGTGTAAAGAATTCAGATAAATCAGTGTACTGCAACATTATGTTTTCAATTATAGAACAAGCAAAGATGTAACAGAAAATTATCAAAAGAGGCATAACAACTGATTAAACCATGATACAAACTTTTGCCTGTGTATTATATGAAACTATATATTAGTCACCAATCTAGAAAAATTAATAATTGAATATCAAACCTCATTATCCTATATGAATTTATCTCTAACAGCCATGTTAACTGGCTCAGCTTGAATTTTATACACACACACACACACAGACTCACTCACACACACACACACATAAAGTGACTGTAGTAGCAAAGCTTATACTCCCAAAAAGTGATTGGTTGGGGAAATGCGTGGTGATTGGGCAAACTCTTCTCAGATAAATGGAGTGAGTGAGTAGTGCGAGGCTGAGTACATACAAGTTGGCAACATTAACTAAGAACACTACAGTTGAAGATAATATGACACAACCCAAAGTTTAAGAAAATATTAGTTTAAGGCCAGGCGCAGTAGCTCACGCCTGTAATCCCAGTACTTTGGGAGGCCAAGGCGGGTAGATCACGAGGTCAGGAGATCGAGACCAGCCTGGCCGACATGGCAAAATCCCATCTCTACTGAAAATACAAAAAAAAAATTTACCCGGGCATGGTGGCGTGGGCCTGTAATCTCAGCTGGGAGGCTGAGGCAGGAGAATTGCTTGAACCTGAGAGGCACAGGTTGCAGTGAACTGAGATTGTGACACTGCACTTCTGCCTGGGCAACAGAGTGAGACTCCATCTCAAATAAAACAACAACAATAAAACGTAAGTTTAAATATAAACTACACTAGAATGTATTACAGAATTCAAGAAAAACTTTAATAAGTAGCATCAAAATAATACGTCTACATATCTAATATCTTCTTCCTTGGTATATTGGCCTTCTGAGTCTTTAAGCCAGGCTGAAAATTTGGGTCAAAGTCCCTCGATAGAACCCGACTTAATGCATAAATGTCAGAGACATAAAAAGACGATCTATGAAATATCTACAGTGTCAGAATCTGAACAGTGAATACAAGTCGTTAGAGACACACACAAAAAAATGTCTATTGCAAGTATGTTGCAACTGCATTTTTTAGGAAGATAGGAGGCAGACTGAAGATATTCCAAATTAAACAAAATGTAGATATATTTTTGTAATATGCTTGTGCATTCACCTTTAAAAAAGTATACCATTTGAACATCTACTTGCACAAAATAGTGTGTGATGAGATAGCAAATGGATTCTCATGATGCCCATGATTCCATCAAATACACAAAATTTAGGAAGTCACTAAATGAAGCAGGTATTTCACTGTATTTTAATGTATTTGCAATGAAACATTTTAATGTATTTGCAATGAAAGATCATAGAATTCTGATATTTGTGGAAAACTCTACTGACAATCCTTACCTTGAAAGGCTGAGTTACAGTAAGATGCTGTTGAATCAAGACTTATTTTAGTAAATCAGAATGTCACTATTTTGAAAATATTTAGGAAGCTAAAAAGTCTCCGTATAAATTAGTTAATAAATACTCTACTTAATGTGTACTGGGGACAATTGACTTACAGGAGATTGAGAATAACTTGCAAACAATAGGGATAAGGGCCCTAAAATTAGAAAATTAAATAGCATGAAGCCCAGAGGATTTCTGGGGGAAAATTGGATCAGAAGAATCTACCAGAATAGAAACTATTCTCTTGGGCTCACAAGTAAACATTTCTACACATTATAATGAAGAAAAGCTGAAAGTATTTATCAGAAGCCTACTATTTATTCATTAAATTAATTTCTACATAATTATGTTATATAATAAAATACATTTAGTTCTCAATCCACACAGAGAGTTTTATATTCTCTACAAAATTATTTTGGTCATTTAATGATCAATGGTTACAAAAAAGTCATTCTGGACTAAGTAAATATTATTTAACTGACATAGGAGTCTAGTGCATAAATTGAGAAACATAGTTAATAATGATTTTATATAATTCAGTCTTAGTAAGACATCTTTCAGATCTTAGTAAGACTATAAAATCATAAAATAATATAGTAGTTATCTTTGGATTTGAGACTTTGGATGCGTTTACAAGTTGTATTATTATTTTAGGTATTTTTCAAATGGTGATAAACATATAACACTTTTATGTGGAAAAAGGTAAAATAAACTTGGAAAATAACTCTGTATATGTTTGAAATGAGTTATATATTGAAGCTATAGATGTTTCCATAATATCTTGATTGATAATCATTTTCTGTTATATGTCTATCCGCAGTGTGGTGGTTGCAAAATATGTCCGCAAATTTCTTGACACAACATTCATTAGGGGAGGGGGCTTATATCCCCTTTCAGTTTTAGTAACTAGTTTTCAGCAGAAGTTATACTCTGACTTCTGAGCACACTCTTGAGCTGTTTATTCTAGGGTCAGAAGTCTGCCCACTTTGAGACTGTCATGCTGGAAAGACCACACACATTTTGACACTCAGATTGACAGCCCTATATGACCACTCAGCAGACAGTATCAATGCCCAGCCAGATGAGTGAGCATTTGGGATGTCTGCAGACTAAATCACCATCTATGGCAACTAAGTTAGAGACTCCAAGCCAGAACTGCCTACTGAGTTATTCTGAAACATAGGGCAATAAAACAATGAAATTATTGTTTTAAGACACTAAATTTCTGAGTAATTGGTTGACAGCAATAGTAGGGGAATGGTATTTTTATACAGGTAGTAACATTTTTGTTTAAAACATATGTAACAGTATTGAAGGGGCTATGACATCAAATGGTAATGGTGAACAATTGAATATTCAACTAACTCGTATAATAAATTTGGAATTCAATGTTATTTATCCAGTTTAGCTCTATGTATTTAAATATGCAGTTTGAGCAATGTTAACTTACATTAAACAACAATCATCATTCCATATCATGTGTTTTAAAATTAAACCTAATTGTAAATTCCAGCTTTACCAGTTACTATTTTTATTACTTAGGGGCAGTTATTTAACCATTTTTAGAGAACTAATTTCATATATGGAAATCATTGATAGTTGTAAGAATGTTTAAAAATATGCATTTGAAGCACTCAGTAGTGTGACCACAAATAATATATTTGAAAAATGGTAGTTATTATTAGTTAAAACAATAGTAAAGTGACGCATATTCTCAGGACATGTATTCTAAAGATAAAAAACTACTTTATTCTTGATTGAATCCATTATGTTTTAATAACGTTTTCATGGAATAAAATAAATGGTGGTTCTTTAGTTTAATGAATCATTTACTAATGGTTCTGAATAAAATTGATATTTTATTGCATTAAATAAATCATCTATAATATTTCCCATTATTTTCAAAGCCACAAGACTTTTGTTAAACTATATATATAGTCTATGTTCTGTCAACATAGATGATTTTCTTTATAATATCTGTAACTCATTCATAAAGTAATCTTATTTCTTAACTTCTGGTATAATTCTTAAAGGTCAGAATGCAAAAGAAATTATTTTTTTCTGTAGTAAAGTCATATTGTAGTCTACAGAGCATGAGCATAACACTCATATATTTTGATCATTATACTACATTTTCAACCATTAATTAAATATAATAAGACCCTTAAAGTTGCTTAATAAACAGGTCATTTACTTGAGTCATTAGAGCGTCCATAAAATGAATGGTAACTTTTTGCCTTGAAACAGTTCATGTGTCTTCTTGGACACATAACTTGCCAACAGGGCACACCATTTACAATGGGAAAATTAGGATTTACTCCATACGAGCCAAAAAAATGTCTGCTTCAAAAAAAAAAAAAAAAAAAAACAAACAAACAAGCAAACAAAATCCAACAAAAGCATACCTTTGTGGCTATCAACAATAGCTGATTTTTAAAATATGTTCTCTTCCCTTATTTCTAACCCATTTGTATTTTAAAAAACCTTAATTTTTTTATTTCTACTGTCCATTCTGCATGAGAAATATTTGTTAAAAGACAAAATTATGACAAATCTATTTTTGCAGATCTTAACTGACTTTTTTTGGCAATTCTAAAATCAAATGATAGTCTAGACCAAAAATGACTCAGAATGTTCTACCCCAACACATGCGTAGATTATATTTATAGCCAGAAAAAGGAAATGACATACAGAAAATAGAGTGAGGTACAGAGAGAGCTGAGTTGGTTAATGCTTAGTTTTGCCTTAAATAACCTGGTTTGAACAGTTGGCCTCCTTCCACTATTGACTGAAGCTCAGCTGCTGTGACTGGCTGAGCTCTTTGTTACAATGGCAAATTGCTAAGTTAGGTTTTCAGTTTGTTTACACACTAAGTTAGGTTGCAGTTTGTTATGTAGGTTTCCTGTGGACATTTCTCAAATTAACACCTCCTCCCCTTTTGGTTAGCCTCTCAATTTTCAGAGATTGACCAAAAGTTTGAGGATTGAGGTTATTCTTTGGCACCATTGTAAATGGACTTCTTTGGTCTCAGCTCCTGCGCAATAGCAGAATAGTGGGTTTTGTAAGATGCAATCAAGGAAAGGAAACAATAGAAAAACTAGGAAAAAAGATTATTTAACATCAGGTTACTTCAGGTTACTTTTTTTGTAAGTGGTAGAACAGAGGGGAAATTTCCTATTATGCTGACACAGGTAGAATGCATAAACTAAAAATAAAATCTTAAAACCACCATGACTGGATGGACTCCCCTTTGGCCACAGTGGCCCCAGGAAAACCTTAATACAGAATTCTGGTCATGATAGGATGGGAGGTTAGACATGCCTTGTTAAAATCTCCTCCTTTTTGTGGCTTACACACAACAACTGACCAGAATTAATGTCAAAATGGAAATCATAAGACTAACAGAGCAGCCTCTTTGTGGCAATAAGACACCATGTTATAAACAGGACCTAAGTCTATGCAGGCAAAGGTTAAGTTACGCACTCCTACACTTAAAGAATAAACTTTGTTCTAACTACCACAAGGGTTTTGTTTGTTTGTTTGTTTTTGTTTTATTTTGTGTTTTTTTCCTTAGTGTTAAGCACTGGCCTTGAGAAAATATTAAAACAATTTGTAGCTCCACCAGTTGCTGACTAACTTATTTACCTGCAGCTCTTGTTCCACCAGCCAAAAAGACAGCTTTCTTTGGGCAAGAGACTGATTTCAGTAACTTTCTCCACATAAGAAGACCACGGACCATGGACTAGTTCTGGTTGGTTTACAGAGATTGTGCACTTGTGTGCCTTAGTACCTTGAAAAGACATTTTGATGTTAATGCCTAATTGTAATACACTTAAATGTTAAGTCTCCACCCCAAAGTGAATATGGGTCTCACAAAATGCATGCATTTTTGTTTAAGGCATGAATCGGGACCACCCTGATGAGTAATCGTAGCTCCTCCTGTAACCTGTTGAATATGTTTAACTAAACTGTTCAGCATTTCTCCTATTCTGACCCCTCCTCCTTTGAAGTAGATGTATATTTACTTGGCTGGAGGTATGATTCTCAGCCTGGGGGATGACTGCCTTGTAGGCTGTAACCCTTTAAAAGAAATAAGGTCTTCTTTCCTCCTTTCCAAATTTGTAAAATATTGTGTTTGTGTTTTAAATGTTAACAACCGGAATTTTCCATTTTCAGTAAATAAAAAAAACAAAAAAAACAAACAAAAAAAAACACTGGTATGTTTTAGGATTGATCTCCTTCCTCAATATTTCTGTTTGATTACGTGGCATTCAGCATGAATGACTCAGTTTGGTTTAGTTTGGTCTTGTGGGGCCTAATGATAAAGTTCGCAACAACAGACTCCTATAATTTTGTTTAACATATTCAACGTATGTAAAAACTTAAAGGATTAAAGACTTTCAGGTTTTTCACACTTTCAGGGCCTCTTGTCCCCTTACTTAGAAACTAGACAAAATGGTGATGGGTATAGGGGAAAAGAATGCGGAAATGCACATACAGTGAGGGAGAGATGCAAGTCCTTTAAGTAGAAAGAGAAAACTGCTTACTGAAGAAGATCAGAGAAGAGAGTAGAAGTGACTTTGGGTTGAAATGTCTTTAAGTGTCTTCCTGTGTCTCAATAGTCTTTGATGTTCTGAATGGAGAGTAGAGTGTGTGGATATTTTTCTGAGGATGAGACATTTAAGGAGAACCTTGACTGCTAACCAAGGTGTTACTGTGTAAAAAAAATGGATTGGGTAGCCTGGACCCTTCACCATTGTGACACAGCAAACCAAATCCACATTATAAAATATGTATGAAAATACATATGTATTATAAAAGAGCCCTGTAATTTTTTTATATTTTTAAATAAATAAAATTTTTAGATTTTTATTCTCAAATATCTAAATTTATTGCTTTGCTTCTATATTTAATATAAGTAAAATTTACCTTTGTTATAGTTGTTTTTGTTAAGAGTAAGATACTTTTGAGTAATCTACTTCAGAGTAAGATACTTCTATTATGATTACCTGTTTCTATCATTTATACACTACTTGTCCATGGGTATTACATTAACTATTCTAATCCACAGTTTTCTCTCTTTAAAATAACTGTAATAATATTTACAAGGTAGCCGTATGTATTCATGGGTTCTGCTTCCATGGACTCAGTCGTAGACAAAAACATTGTTTGTAAAAGTGGATGTACTGAACATGTACGGGCTTCTTCATTTCTTTTTATTATTCCTTAAACAATATAACAAAACAACTCTTTTCATAGCATTGACATTGCATTAGGTATTATAAGTAATCTAAAGATGATTAGAAATATACAAGAGGATGTGCATAGGTTATATGCAAATACGACACTATTTTATATAAGGAACTTGAGCATCCATGAATTTTGATATCCATGCAGAGTCCTGAAACTAATCTCCCATGGATACTGAGGGATGATTGCTCTTTATAAGGTGATGGTAAGTATGCCAGGAATTAAACTCTGTGAAATATGTAAGACAAGAAGTGGAAAATGAAGCAAAAATTTTAAAAGTGAAACTTCCTTTCATATGATATACATATATATATATTTATTTATAGTATAAAAACATACCATTGCTATTGTTTGAATTCCCCTCCAAATCTCATGTTGAAATGTGATTCCCCAATAGCGAAGTTAGGACCTAATGGGTTTAGGGGGTTGACCTAATCCCATGGGGGTTGACCCCTTATGAATAGGTTAATGCCCTTCCTGAGAGTAGGGGAGTGAATTTTTGCTATATTAGTTCCTGTGAGAGCTGGTTTTTAGAAAAGAGGCTGACCTCCTCCCACTCTCTCCTGCTGGCTTTCTCACCACATGACCTCTGGAATTACAAGCTCCACCATGAAAGGCAGCAGTTGGAGGCCCTCATAAGATGCAAATGCTGGTGCCATATTTCTTGTACAGCAGAATTGAGAGCCAAATAAACCTAATTTCTTTATCAATTACCCAGCCTCAGGTGTTGCTTTACAGCAACACAAAAGGGCTAATACAACTATGTACACTTAATGATGCCCATATATGTATATTAGATTATATGGATAACACTATAATATATTATACTCTACACTATATATATAATACTATATTATATATACATTTATATCAAATATGTGTATTTTAATAAATATTTATAATGCTGTAATTGTCAATCTAACTAGCCCATTCATGAAACCCTAACTATTCTTATTTTTTGATAACCTATTGACAGTGGTGGCCTTGACATTTCCCTCAATTTGTCCTAACTTCAGACAGATTTCTTCCTGCCTCTAGGCTCCTGACTTTACTATCATCACCAACCTTACAGAATCAAGATGACCTAAACAGAGGGGCTACTGACCTGTTTCCATAGAGCATTTACTTTAGAAATTCTTTCTCTGTCCCTTTCAGAGGCAAGTCTTTTTAAAAACTTCTGGACAATTTTATAATTCAGGAATGTCTTTCTCAAGGACCTGAGAGTAATCCCTTTGAAATGTAACCATCAAAAAGGATAGTGCCTGATACGGTTTTGCTATGTCCACACCCAAATCTCATCTTGAATTGTTGCTCCCATATTTCCCATGCGTTGTGGAAGGAACCTGGTGGGAGGTAATTGAATCATGGGGGCAGGTCTTTCCCATGCTGTTCTCATGACAGCGAATAAGTCATATGAGATCTGGTGGTTTTATAATGGGGATTTCCTCTGCCCAAACTCTCTTGCCTGCCGCCATGTAAGATGTCCCTTTTTCCTTCCTTTGTCTTCTGCCATGATTGTCAAGCCTCCCCAGACATGTGGAACTGCGAGTCCTTTAAACCTCTTTTCTCTATAAATCACCCACTCTTGGGTATGTCTTTATTAGCAGCATGAAAACTGACTAATACAGTGCCTCTATCTCCCAATTTCTGTGGGAGGGTAGAAGCCTGACTTCAGGTACCTTTCTTCAAATTGTGAAACTATCTCCTGTCAGGAACTTATTAATATTTGCTTTCCTTTGGATCCTCCCATCCCATCTCTTAAACATACTTTTTGCTTATACAGTATCTTTTAATTAAAAAAAGCGAGGAAAAATGAAAAATTATATTCTTATGTCATACACATTAGCAGAACTTTGAAACTAAAGCTCTTTTTAATCATTTCAGTCCTTAGCTTGAAAATTTATCATTGAATCAGTATAATTACTGCTGATCTGCATTGCAGAGTTGATGACAGATTTTATCAAGAAGCTATAATAAAAATTATGATTATTTAGTGAGCATGACATTCATGTAGAATATGCTGCTAACCATGAAATTAATGGCCATTCCTAAATACTCTAGCTGAAAAACTTATCTCCAAACCTGGGACTTATCTGTATATGAAAGTATCATATTTCTTTATATATTAATCTCGCTATTTTGTTTATTATTTCTCTCATTTTTAGTAGAGTCCCTGGAACCAGGAACAGTGTCTTTTTTGTTTACTATGGTGTCTCCAGGGTCTGGCCTGGAGGAAGATTAAGTAGGTATAAAGTAATGCATAAATGACTGAGAAAATGGAACCTAAATGTGATTGGCATTCAAGTCTCTGGGAAGCTTATCTCTTTCTTATTTATTTTTTCTACCATAGGCAGTATTTGATTCACTTCTTTCTTTTTCTTTAAGTTGATTCTCCTTTTACTGTATGCACATATTTGATGTCAGCTAAAATATAAACTGATATAAACTCAAAATTTCTGAGTTTACATAATTCAAAATCAATTCACTTTCAGAGATGATTAATGGTTTCTCAGACCCTATTCCAAATTCTTAGAAGACAGGCTCTGATTAATTTATTCTAGGTCAGTACTGGTCCACTGGCAAAGTAACCAATCAAGAGAGAAAAATCACATCACCAACCTAAGCAATAGGTCTCTATACCTATAAATTGTAGAAAGTCTCAGCAATATCTTTGATAATACATTTGTTGACAAAAGACCACAGCTAGTATTCTGGAACTTAATGCAGTTGTTAAGATAAGTATGTTGATGACAAATTTAAGTTGCAATTTAAAATGATGGCTCCCCTTTTCTTTATTCCTAACTCATCAAGAGTAGGATCTATGATGCCTTGCCTTGAATCCTCGAATCTGGACTTTGTAATGCTTTGTAAAATCATGAGTGACTCTAGATACTTTACACGTTCAGACCTTAAGACGCTGTCACCTTTCATGTTATGTCCCCTTAGATGTTTGCACTTAAAACCCATGTGCAAGGAAGACCAATTGGCCCCTTGGAGAAGTCCATGTGGGGAAAAGAGGCTACCAACAATGATTTGTCATCCATGTGAGTGAGCCATCTTGGGAGTGAATTCTCTAGCTCCTTTTGAGCTGCTCCAGCTGACACTACATGGAGAAATGAAGAGCTACCCAGGTGGACCTTGCCCAAATTGCAGATTTGTGTGCAAAATTAATATATTTTCAAGCCAACAAGGGTTTAGTTGATTTGTTTCACAGCAGTAGATAATTATACCATAAGCCAAAAGTCACAATGTTCTATGCTCAATTATTAATACTGTGTATATGATAGAACCTACCCTGCATTTACACTCTGATTTCACCTTATTTAATTAAACATTTAATCAGTTCAATTCTGTCTTGCTACAATTATGTATTTGAATTTAGTTGTTAGGTGAAGGATAATTAGATGCTTTTTCACAGGGATCTCAAAACATGCAAATAGCAATGATTTTTCACTTTTATATTTTAGGACACGCTCATTGGTAACAAAAAGGGCCTAACTGTATCTTTTTCATAATGATTATTCCTAATGATGATTGATATAACAGGATGTTTTTAATGGAATTTTAGCAGAGTTGTAAAAACAATTATTGAGGAGTATTGATTGACAGATTGATCAATTTTACAGGTACCTTTTGCAGTTGCTGCTTCCAACTTGTAAAGTGAAGGTAAACAATGCTTCAACACATGGAGCAAAACTGTAAAGAAATCTAATCTTGTCTAATAAAGGTACAAAGATAAACTGGAAAATAATTTTAAGCATCTCTCTGTGAAGGTGGGGTACTTCAGTCTATTTAAATTGCTGCAATACAGGTGAACAGAAAGGGGGAAATTATTTCCATCATCTCTATCAAAGAGTATAACAGCTGAAAAATGTGCCTCTTATACTTCAAGATGATTAATAATTATGTTACAACTTCATTACCTCCTGCCACATTATATGACACTGAACATATAATTAATATTTGCAAAAGATATAATAAAATTGAACTACTTATGATATTCCATTTCAAATTTCATCAGAGGAAAGAGGGAGATTGATTTGGTGTTTTATAACAAAATTTCCACATTCACCTGCCTGAACAAGCTGGGCATAATTGAAGGTGGGCATTTGTAAAATGACAGTGTTCTATACTTTTTAAATATCTATGTTTCAACGCCTCATACATTGAGTGGACTTAAAGAAGGCAGATGCAGTCTTACTTTTTATTGTGCTTCTTCTCTGTTTGTTGAAGTTGGCAAGAATAAATACAACACTTAACTGAAAAAGCCACAATCAGAAATCAGCATACAAAAGCTTCTGAACAGCAAAGAAAATAATAAACAGAGTGAAGAGACAACTTAAAGAATAGAAGAAAATATTTGCAAACCGTACATCTGACAAGGGCTTAACATGCAGAATTTATAAGGAACTCAATTCAATACCAAAAATCAAAAACAAAAACAAATGATCTTATTTTAAAAATGGGAAGAAGAACTGAGTATATATTTATCAAAAGAAGACACACAAATAGTCAACAAGTATATGAAAAAAATGCTCAACATCACCAACTATCACAGAAGTGAAAACTACAATGAAATATGACATCCTTTCATTTGAAATGGCTTTTATGAAGCAAACAAGAGGTGATTGTTGGCAAGGATGTGGAGAAGAGAACCCTTTCACACTTTCCGTAGAAATATGTAAATTAGTATAGCTGTTACGAAAAACAGTATAAAGTTTCCTGAAGAAACTAAAAATAGAACTATCATCTGATCCAGCAATTCCACAATGGGGTATATATCCAAAGAAAATGGAATCAGTATGTCACAGTGGTATCTGTGTTCCCATGTTTATTACAGAACTATTCACAATAACCAATATATGGAATCAACATAAATGCTTATCAGTGGGTTAATGGATTTAAAAAATGTGGTATATATACACAATAGAATATATTTCAGCATTTATTGTCATTTGTCACAACATGGATAATCCTGGGATATATTATCTTAAGTGAAATAAGCCAGGCACGAAAAGATAAATATCACATGATCTCACTCATATGTGGGAGCTAAAAATGATCTCATAGAAGTAAAAAGTAAAATAGTGGTTACTAAAGACTGGAAGGAGCAGTGGGGAGGGACATATGGGAACAGGTTGGTCAATGGGTATAAAGTTATAATGAGTAGGAACAAGTTCTGGTATTCTACTGTACAATGGGGTGACTATAGTTAACAATAATATATTGCATATTTCAAAATGGCTAGTAGAAGGGATTTTGAATGTTCTCACCACAATAACATGATAAATGCTTGAGGTGGTAAATTTGCTACTTACTCTAATTTAGTCATTAAACAACATGTACACACATACATCACATTGTATTACACAAACAACTTTGTGTCAATTAAAAATAAAATAAAACTTAAAATAAGAAATCAGCCTACATAGATTTACAATGTTTCTTATTCATATTGGAAGCTAACATAATAGAGAAAATAACATTTTTAATTTAATTGTAAGCTGGATAGAAATACAATCTTTCATATAGATAGAGAATTACACCATTTTATTACAACTAGAAATAACCAAATCACAATTGCAGAAGCCACAAATATTGCAAGTAGAAACTATAGAGGGAAAACTCTCAATAGAAAAATATACTCTGTAGAAATTAATTATAATTTAATTTTTAACTCTCCTTATTAAAAAGAAAATATGAAATTTTATTTTTTATCCAAGCACGCGAAAAGAGAAAAGATAGAATTTTATGCCTAAATGAAACACATTACAGATTCTAACAGCTTTTTTGAAAGATAATGACTAATATATTTTCTAATATTCATCAGTCTGTTTAAATACATTGTGGGTTTTACAAATATATGACTAAAAAGACAATGTGAATTCACGATTTATGCAGGTAAAACAAATAGTAGAGAATTTACATTAAAAATAAAACCTCTAAAATATGATTTTCTAGAAAACAGTGGCTTTGTGGAATATTTTAAATTTTACATGTTGGAATGTTATTTAAATTGCATTATAGTACAGGTGATCCATGAAATATACAAAAGTTTGTAATAACATTATAAATACAAATATCTTTCCATATCAGGGGTCAATTATGGACCACCAGCATACATTGACAATGTAAAAGAAAGTGTGCCACACTCTTTCCTGGTGTCATTGCTTTGTAAATAATTGAATTTGTTGACTAAGTCAGTCTTATTTTGTGATATTCAATTGGGCATATTTATGTATCCATTCTTTTAAGATATTTACATAATTTTTCTCCCTAGGAGATTGAATTGTTATGTTATTTAGTAACATTATAATAAAAATTAGAGAATTCTTTACTAGTTTTTAAATAATTTACATGTAATTATACAATAATCAGTTTTTATGGAAATATTAAGTAAAAACCAACAAAGTGAGTAATAGTTGATACACTTTCAACGTTTTATTTGAGACTTTCTTATCACCTATAGCACATGTGGAATAATATACTCTGAAAGAAAGTGTATTTTATTAAAAGTTTATCTTTTTGAATAAAGGAAACAATGTGATGTTGTTTTATAAAACAAAAGCAACTGAGGAAGAAATCTGAAGCAAGATACATATAATTTTCTTTTTAATCTAGACTGTATTAATCATATATTATTAAATATTCATTTTTAATTTTTTTATATTTGTTTATTCATTTATTTATTTTTAGAGACAGCATTGTGTTCTGTTGTGCAGGCTGGAGTGCAGTGCAGTGGTATGTATAATCGTAGCTCAGTGCAGCCTCAAACTGCTGGGATTAAGCTCCCACCCAACCCTCTCGAGCAGCTGGGACTACAGGCTCATGCCACCAGGCCGAGCTGATTTATTTTTTTATTTTTTATTTTTTTTCTGAGACTGAGTCTCGTTCTGTCTCCCAGGTTGGAGTGCAGCTCACTGCAAGCTCCACCTCCCGGGTTCAAGCCATTCTCCTGCCTCAGCCTCCCGAGTAGCCGGGAATACAGACGTCCACCACCACACCCGGCTAACTTCTTGTGTACTTTTAGTAGAGACGGGCCTTCACCGTGTTAGCCAGGATGGTCTCCATGTCCTGACCTCGTGATCTGCCTGCCTCAGCTTCCCAAAGTGCTGGGATTACAGGCGTGAGCCACTACGCCCCGCCAGGCCCAGCTAATATTTATTTTTTTTTGCTTTTTCCCAACTTTTAGATTGAGAGAGTATATGTACAGGTTTGTTACCTGGGTATATTGTGTGATGCTGAGGTTTGGGATACAAAGGTTCTTATTACCCAAATAGTGAGCAGAGTATCCAATAGTTAGGTTTTCAACCTTTGTCCCCCTTCCTCCCTCCCACCACTATTAATTCCTGTGTCTATTGCTCCCATCTTATGTCCATGAGTAAGCAGTGTTTAGCTTCCACTTATAGGTGAAAACATATGGTAGGTGGTTTTCTGTTACTGCATTAATTTGGTTAGAATAATGGCCTCCAGTGCCACTATGTTGCTGCAAAGGACATGATTTCATTCTTTTTTATGGGTGCATAGTAGTCCATGGTGAATATGTACCACATTTTCCTTATCCAGTTCGCTATTAATGGGTGCCTAGGTTGATTCCCTGTCTTTGCTATTGTGAATAGCACTGTGATGAACATCCAAGTGTATTTGTCTTTTTGATAGAATGATTTGTTTTCCTTTGGTCACTTTACATGCTTTCATACTTCTTGAAGACCTCGTTCATTTATTTCTTTTTTCTTTTTGTGTGACTGGGTTTGTTCAAAAGACTTATGTTTAAACTCTAAAATTCTTTTTTCCCTGTATTTTGAAATTCCTTAAGTGACATTTTTAATTCTAGAAGCTCTGATTGATTTTTTAACATGTTTATCTCATCCTTCATTTCCTGGGTTGCTTTAGAATCTTCTTTGCATTGATTTTCAACCTTGTCTTGGATCTCATTGGGCTTTCTTGCAATCTATGCTTTGAGTTCTTTGTCTGTGATTTTGGAGTTTCCATTTTGGTTGAGGACTCTTGCTGGAGAGCTCACGTATTCCTATGGTGGTGTCCCTGCATTTGGATTTTTCATGGGGCCGGATTTCTTGAGCTCGTTGGTTCCATCTCATCTGGAGATGCTGGTACTTCTAATTTTTGTAAGACACGTTGTGGCCAGTTTGGCTGGGTATACCCTTGATCCTTGTTTACTGGCAGAAGCTCTCTGATACCACAGGCAATGGGCTCATTTGTGGAATGTATAGTGCTCTGAGCTCCCTGCTCAGCCCATGGGTTGAGGGGCCATGAAGGGCAGGGTTAAATTGGGCAGGTCTGCCTACATGACCCTGATGATCAGCATGGGCACCAGCATGAAGGAAGAATTTAGTGGCTAGCCACCAAGAGCCCAGACGTGTGCCTAGACATGGAGCTGGGAAACCACCTCAGCTCCAAGTTATCTGCAGAGGGGTGAGGTCAGTGTAAACTCCTAATCCAGGAGAATGGGTCCTCCAGATGCCTAGAAATCTCCCTGGGCATGGAGCAAAAAGGGGCCCCCTGTTCCAATATCTCTGCACGGGAAGAATAGGGTGACTCAGACTACTGAACCAGGTGAGCGGGTGCTCTGAATGCCTGGAGATCAGCATGGGCATGTAGCAGAGAGGCCCTCCCTGCCACCACCCTGCATCAGGATCTCTGCACAGGAAGGGTGAGGTGGCTTAGGCTGCTGATCCAGATGAGCTGGTGCTCCAAATACCTGGAGATCTGCTTGAGCATGAAGTGAAGTGGGCCTCATTGCACCATAATCTATGTCTAGGAAGTGTGGGGCAGCTCAGAGTGCAGAACCAAATGAGCAGGTGCTCTGAACACGTGGAGATCTGCCTGGGCATAAAGCGAGGAGGGCTCCCCTGATCCAGGATCTCTGCACAGGAGGGGTGGGGCAACTCAGGCTACTGGACCAAGCAAGCAGGTGCTCTGATATCATTAAATATTTGACTGGATATTTAATAGGCACATTCTTATACCTTCCAGACAGTACAAGCTAAAATGGATTCTGAAGTAAGAAATAGGTTAAATTCTCTCCATGAGTGAATGAAAGGTTAGCAGAAAAGAAATTTGGCTCTTACAGCGTAAATTTGAACTCTTACATTCATCATTTTTAGCAATGAAGCTCTGGAAGTATTTAATCAAAATATGCTGCATGTAACATTACTCTGTGATTTTATAATGTGTACCTCAAAACAAAGCAAAACAAAACAAAAAGGTTGAATAATCAAATTGGTTTGAGCAATGCTTCCAAACATATATGGGGATTGCAAATCACATTGTGAAACTGAATATCAAGTTTCTTTTTGTGGTAAAAACTTATAACATAAAATTTATCTTAAGAATCTCATTAAATATTTTGTAGTATCAAGTATTAAAATATTACAAAATAGCCCTAGAACATTTGCATCTTGCAAATCTGAAACTCTACCCATAAAACAACTCCTTTTCTCCCTTCTCCGAGCCCCTGATGCTCACCATTCTACTTTCTTTGTCTGTCAATTTGACTGCTTTAGATACCTCATAGATAGTTAACAGTTTTCTGTAAGTTCTGTTTTATTGAAACCTGTTAACACAGTATTTTCCATGTTTTATTGAAATCTGTTAACACAGTATTTTCCATATATATGTAACCATAAAACTGTTTTTCCACATACAGATCCAATGTCACTTGTGGAACATAATCTTGCAAAACACTACTTTGAGAAGCAACTATGAGTTTTAGAAAAGAACAGTAGTAACACTGCCACTGCATTTTGCTTTGCTCATTTTTAGCCCAACACTTTACGAGTAAAATTTACCATCTAGAGAAATATAAGGAAAGCTGAATAGAATTATGGAACAACAAATCAGTGTGCTGTGGGAAGGTCCATTGATATTTAGAGTGAGAAAAGAAGATTTGGGGATCACCTTATAAGATTATATCAATTATTTAAAGCTACACATTTTTTAGCAGAAACCTGAGTGGATATATAAGTCCAGAGAAACTAAATAGCTTTAAGTCAGTGACACAGATTTCAAATTAACAAAAAGAAGTACTAACCTTTAAAACGATCTGGCTTTCTTTTACCAGAGTTTAAAGTATCTGAATATATGAGTTACTTTAAGCAACATTGGTAGAAGAGATTCTTAACCAGATATAATTTGGTCAAATACCCCTTAAGTTTATCTAAAGTTATTTTATGAGATTCTAGGTCCTAAATTTTAAAAAAATGAATCATGCTTTTAAGAATTAAATAGGATATGTATTAGATAATTTATCTTTTAAAAATATTTAATTTCTCTCCATTTTAGTTTTTAAGAATTTATGCAACTACGATACAAATTAATGTAATCTAATTAAGTTACTTTTTGTGTGTGTCAGAGATTCTAAGAATTTATGTATCCTTTTAATCTTCAGATACTTAACTGTGAATTACAACACCTACTATTGTGAAAAATCTCAACACCTGCTCCCAGTAGATTTAGCCAATGCTCATGTTGCTATTCCTGGACTATATTCATCTTTCCTAAAACATATCAGAGTCAGTGTAATCTGTTGATGGCCAAATGTTTCCTGGAGAGATTCAGTTTTCTCAATAAATTAGTTTTGTGAAGTGTTAATTGTAGGAGTCTCTTTATAGACCCAAGAGGATATAGTAAAGTATCTCTTCAGTGTTTTCCTTAGTAAAATCTGACTTGTGGGCAGCTTTCTGCACATATGCTATTTCAGGCTCCTAAATGATACATGACTAGCAAATTTTCCACGTCTGAAGAACTCTTTCTTCTTAATTGTTTTTCTTCAAGGAGTAGGAATCATATTCTTTATGCCAATGTAAAACTTTGAAGGCAATACTAAAATTAAAAATGAAGGAAAGTGTTTGGCAAAATCATCTCTTGGTATCTGTACTTTTTATAAATATCTGTCTTTCAGATATATTTTAATTGAAATGCCATGCTCAACTCCAAAATTCTATTAAGGCCCTCAAGTGTTTGGGGAAAGGAGTATATTCTATTTAGATGGAGAACAAATCAAACATCTTCAATAATTAAAATACTAATAATGAAGGCACTGATTTTATTTCTTTCTTGTTTTTGGAAGCTCTGATTTTACATGTATTTTACCTTTGTGTACATATTACGATAACCATCTTTGAGAAGAAAAGCATATGTTTTTGATTTATTTTGCCTTTCAGTTTATGTGTCCTTGAACAAAGTATAATAAAGCAAAATGTCATGGTAACACCGCAGTAAATGGAAAGATCATGACAGAGAACCTCTGGGACACAAGAGAGTACACTTGCACTTGGCAGTGCTCTGTGAACA
The DNA here is from genome assembly GCF_043159975.1 of Macaca nemestrina. Taxonomy (NCBI): domain Eukaryota; kingdom Metazoa; phylum Chordata; class Mammalia; order Primates; family Cercopithecidae; genus Macaca; species Macaca nemestrina. Next base: position 63,966,384 of record NC_092140.1, read on the forward strand.
TTTCCCATGCAAGTAACAAAATCATAAAGCCTTTTATTTGGTGGGAGTATAGAATAAGAAACTGATTTGACTCTTGTACAAAATATTCAGTGTTTCTTGGAGTCGTTGCCTATATCCCAATTACATTCTGTGGGGGGAAATGAATTTGACTATTATTTGAAGGGACATAAAATGGTAGAATTGGAGAGTTCCATTTTTCACTAGTTCCTATGGATAGTGAAATGGGAAAATGAGTGGTTAGAATTTACAATCTCTTACTTGTTACAGGCTGTGACGGCTGCAAGGACAGACTGGTAATCAGCTTGTCAGGAGTGTGCAGCTCTGAGAATACCAACTTTTAATCCCTTCCATTGAGGGAAAAGACATTTTAGGAAACTGGAAAGCTTTATTTGCATTTAAAAAGCTATGTTATAGAAATTCAAAGTGAGTTTGTTGTAAAGACTATGTAAGCAAGTGCTTAGAGTGATTAGTAGTTCATTTTCATCTGTAAATGCCATATAAAGAGGAATAAAATAGGAAGTTACTGCATCAAAGTGCAAAGTCAGAGTTGCTGAGACAGTGAAAATACTCAGGATAAACAGACTTAATGTTAATCACTTAAGATGTTGGAGACTTTTGCCCATGGGTCACATTTCATAAAAATAATAAAATGTATTCAATGACCTGAGTATATACTGTGCCTTTTACAATTTCAAAGATCAGAATAAAGTGATTTTATTTTCTGAAGCATCTATATGAAACAGTGATGAAGTTTTCAATTAGTGCTTAAAAATTCTTAATTTCCCCTTCCCGAGTCCAAGTGATCTCATTGTTCAGTTTCCACCTATGAGTGAGAACATGCGGTGTTTGGTTTTCTGTTCTTGTGATAGTTTGCTAAGAATGATGGTTTCCAGCTGCATCCATGTCCCTACAAAGGACACAAACTCATCCTTTTTTATGGCTGCATAGTATTCCATGGTGTATATGTGCCACATTTTCTTAATCCAGTCTGTCACTGATGGACACACCGGGGCCTATCATGGGGAGGGGGCCGAGGGGAGGGATTGCATTGGGAGTTATACCTGATGTAAATGACGAGTTGATGGGTGCTGACGAGTTGATGGGTGCAGCACAGCAACATGGCACAAGTATACATATGTAACAAACCTGCACGTTATGCACATGTACCCTAGAACTCAAAGTATAATAATAATAAAATAAAATAAAATAAATTCTTAATTTCACTTTTAGTACTCATTCTGTTAGGATTGTTTTTCACCTACAAACTGAACATGGTGTCTGTTTGGATCTAGCCTCTATGCTATAAATTCTTTCTGCTTCACATTTTGATAGAAATGATAAATACTCTAGGTTTACAAAGCGAATAAGTCTTTCTGTCATTAGTTACTGAAATCCTCAGTTTGAATAATGTGCCACACTCATTTAAAAAAATAATAAAATGTGTGATTTTCTTAATTGTCACTTAATATTGACATATTTGTTCCAGTGAATGTTGAAATAATGACTTATAATTGTATTATATACCCTATAAATATTTCATTTTAAAACAGCAAATTAGAAAATTGGCTTATATGCAGAATTTTAAGTAACAGTTATAAACATACACCTGTAAACTTACCATCTAGTACAACAGTGCTAACTAAAACCAAAGTCTAAAGTAGAATCTAACGAGTTTTTCAGTGATTCTGAGCTTGTTGCTCAAAAGGTTATGATCCTCAAAGTTTATGAGGATCAGAATGCAGTTGGAGCAGCTGGTTTTCAATTTTGTGAATATTTTGTAACTCCTAATTGTGCTTAATTACGACATCATTTTCAATTGGGGTTCTTGGCAAACTCCAATTTGCCAAACAATATATATGGTACTTTGGAGATGCAAAGTTCGTAGAGCATTAGATTTCAACAAGTTTTTACCAGAATCAAAAAACTTGGACTATAAAATTCCTCAATAGTCAGGGTCCTTAAGAGGCTTCTCTGTCTCAACCCTGCAAAATTGTCTTGTAGTTGTCTTCTAGCCTTAGAACACCTCCAATGCTAGGAATTCCAAACATCACATTATTTTATAACTCTCCTATATCTTGTTACTTACAGTAAATTCAGATCTCTCTTGCATTCTATATTTTTTGGAGCTACACAAAAGATTGAGCATAAACTTAATCTGGAGAGTGAGTAGTCATTTAATATAGTTAAATTTGGAACATGTTTAAAAAAATAGAATTTCCAAGTCTTATTATGAGCACATACAAAATAATCTTCTGGAGCAATCCAATCTAGTGAATTGCAAGTGAATTCAACATTCAAGAAAAATGTCAAGATGACAAGCTAAGTTGACAACTCTTCTATTTTTATATATAATAACTATAGCATTCTCAGCTCTACTCTAAAACAATGCCTCAGGCCTGAACTTGAGGAACCACCTATAGGGAACAAGATATTTAAATCCCTGCTGCCTTGGTTTAGATGCCAGATGGGTGCCAATTATGTCACCTTTTTTTCCAGATAATATTTAAGTATTTTATGCAGACTATCTGAGGGTGATGGTAAGATGATAGGAACTTGATACCTAGATCCCTCAGCTAGATGTAAACAAAGGATGAACCAAAAAAAAAAAAGTCTAGATTTTTTTAAATTTCTAATTTTAAATTTAAACTCTGATTTTTATATCTATATGAATCTTTGAAAGATTATTTTCAGTGTTTTTGTAATGAGCAACAAAATTTCATCAGTGCTAAGAGACACACACTGAATGTATAATAAATATGAGGCACGTAGTGTACTGAAATTCTCGTAAAAGAGCTATAGATATATTATCTCTAGAACACTTATTTGGAATCATTATACAACAAGAGGGGTAAGTTTTCTATAACTGCTCTCTTCTTGATTAATTTAGTTCCAGAGAATGAGAAATGTTTTGGGGAACTTATCTCTTTATGCAGGAATGGAGTTTATGATGGTACTTAGAAACAGATATAAGTTAGATGTGGTTATCTGTGTTACAGGTAGATTTATTGCATGATTGATTGAACAGACCTTTTACATTCTACTCACAATACACTTTTATATCACACTAATTCATAATACACAACAAAACACAGTGAGTGAAATTTGAGTTTTAGTACACATTTGATATAAAACGATTAGAGAGAGAAAAATGACATGAAATTCTCATCATAGTATATGTTCTTGCACTATGATGAAAATGTTCATTTTCCCAGATTTTAAGGCTTATACCTATAAATAAAGGGAGATTCTTCAGGAGAGAACATGTTTATAAATATACAGAGATGACAGAATATAAAAATATGTAAAGACAAAAAGACAAATGCCCCCAAACTTAAAAACTAAAAAGAATGAAAAATGAAAAGTGAAATAAAGTAAAAGCATCAAGTATTCATGGAATTATTTAAAATAGTTGCACACAAGTGAAGATTTAGTTCACTTAACTGGTGTTTTAAATTAGACATAGGTGTGACTGCCAGAGTAAAGAAAAAAAAATAACTACTCTTAGAAAATGAGAAGCAGTAGACTTTATCATAAAGAATATGTACTTTGTGAAAGATAAGAACCATTTTGAGATGTTATATTTAGGCTACTTTAACACATTTTTGATAGATTCTCAAATTACATAAAATAGAACCCTACTCAAATTCATTATATTAATAAAGTCTTATTTTTAGGATATATGTAAAGCATAAAGAACAAGAAGGACTTCAGAAACACAACCACACTTATTGGAAAGTTGTTCATGATATATCAGACTTTGATAACTTTTACCACAGTCGCTTTGGTGGTCTACGCCTGACCACTTATTCCTAAGCAAGGGGCTCCAGTGTGACATGTCATATTCTCACATACAAGTAGAAGATTGAGCTCCTGAATATAACATATTTGAATCAAACTCTATAAATTTTTGGCTTAATAAACTCATTATTCTCATCCATAAAAAGTAAAAGTTATATCTACTAAACTAAAGCGAGCTTAAATCTGATATATATTAATTATTATTGGTTTTTAACCATTACGTTGCAATCATAACTCAGTTTTCTCCCTTAGTAGTTCCCCTATTTTCCTTCATTCTACTTTCTCATGACTTCCTCCTACTTTCAGGGACTTATCACGTACACCACCCCTATTAAAAAAAAAGAAAATATTTGAACAAGCGTTCAGATACCTTGGGAATATTCAAATCCATTATGGTGGATATGACTTGAAAAGGATATCTCCAAGTAATTTTTCAGATCCTTGTCTTCCTCATGTACTAGTCCCTAAATTTGCTCAATCATTAATCCCTCCTGCACAATTTAGTAGATGTATGGTGGAAGCTTAGTCTTCCCCTGAGAAATCCAGCAGAAGAAAATGAACATCAAAATTGAATTCAATACCTCTGAAGTGAACATACCAAATGAAAAACTAAATTTGGCTTACTCCAAATCTTGTATGAATATGAAAAAACACAGCCAAGACAAGCAGAATTGGTATGACAATCCATTATTGTCTAGATTATTTACATACTAAAACCAGGGACGAGGATGTAAGAAGTAAGAAAGCAGTAAGTACTTATTCCCAGAAGGCAAGGACCTCACCAGGAATGGGAACTACTGTAAGCAGTAAAGAAAACACATTAAGGACACAGAATATACATGCATGTCTATATTTATATGTATGTACACATTTATACACAGATACATACAAAACATTCCCTGTTTTTAAATATACGTAATTGTATATACACACATACATATGTATGTTTGTGTGTATACTGAAATTATATTTGTATAAGTTTATATATTATATTCATCATATATACACTGTTAATAATGAAACAGATAAAAATGTGAAAAAGATAATGTATTGATTGGAGGGGAAGTCCAAGCCATAGAAAGTGACACCACACACACACGCACACACATTCACACACACACATATGCACACACTAAACAAAGACACTTGAAAAGATAACCAAACAATACTACAGAAATGTTTTTTAAAATATAATATGATAAATATATGTTAAAAACAGAAAGTTCAAGATTATTTAATGATATAATAAACCATATTCTGGAGAAAAGTGACCAGAGCTGTCCACATTGAGACTTTACTGATGAATAACAGATATGCAAATTTAAATACAAAGCCTCCTTTGGGCAGCAAGGCAAGCTGATTCAGTCACTTAAAGATGAGAGAAAATCATGTAAGCAGAGATGTCTCCACAGCAATATATTTAGTTAGATTCTTATGTTTTCTGAATATTGCAAAAAATACCACACTCATAAGGAAATATCTCAGGAGACAAAGCAAGTACACATCAGTGAGATATAGAACCCCCAAATGTCTTTTATTTTTCATATGGTTAAACAGAAGGAATAATTTTCAGCTATTATAAGACAGCTTCTGGCAATAAAATCAATATTGATTAAAGATACTCACTGGTTTTAAATATATTTGACATATTTAAATTGGTACTATACACACACACAAACACACACATACACATAAATAGATACACTACTTTGGGAAAAAACAATAGATAAAACATTACATGATTTATTTATATTTCAGTGCACATTATTCAGTAAAATACTTGAAGATATTTTATTGTATCTTTCTGCAATATATTCATTGTAGATAATCTTTATTTTATTCCATAGTGTAAGTGATTGTTTCTGCTTATAAAATAAAAATAAAAATTGAAGACTATTTGCCAGATAGATTTGTTTTAGCATAAACAAGAAAACAAACTTCACTCTCTTTTTTAATGCAAAGAAAAGACTTAACCACAGTATCTGTTGGGAACTATTAAAGATTTGAGATTTTACTATACTTGCAAGCTAACAAGTTAGCCAGCCACATTTACTAGATGCTGGCAAAAGGCACAACACTTCTGTGTTAGAGATAAAGGATAGTTAAGGTTAGTTTAGTATCCACAGTAATAGCAGTAGACAGAGTTTCAGCATTTGTACTGGTGTACTGAGAACCAATTCCCAGGTGACATGAAGAGGGCCCAATAGTTCCTGCACACAGTGGAGTGTGCAAGGGAGAGGAAACCTGGCCTTAGGAAACCCCAGCATTTTATGATGGGCAGTAAATCTACAGGATCTTTGCCTTTATCTTCATTATAGCAGAAGCAATGGAACCTGCCCTTTCCTCAAAGGAAGACACTACTATAGCTCTAACTTCCAAGACTGTTTATGATTCAAACATTTATAAAAGATAGTCCGGAACAAAGTTAGCTGGTGCCTGCTCAGAAGACAAGAGCATGAGATACCCATAGAGAACTGCCTCCTAATGGCATCTAACAAAATTGCTGAAAATGTATCTAAATATTGTTTAAATTTCCCACTAGAACTACTTTAGAATTCTGTTTGATTTCAACCGTACCAATATTAGATAACATTTTACTTTTGTAATTGTAAAATTGATAGTTTAAAATTATAATCTATATGACAGTTAAAATTTTTAATCTAGTTGATCCTGTGCATTTCTTTCACTCCTGAAGACTTTGTGTGTGTGCATGTTTGTGTGTGTGTCTTAATTAAAAATGCTACCCACTCTTGAATTCAATAAATGTTTATCTTTATTCTTGTTTCTTAATTTTTTCACACATCATTAAAATAATCTGAAATCCATTTTTGCTATACAGTAGAATTAATAATAAACAAGCATTTGAAAATATTTATCTAGTTGCATCAGGCACAATTTTTGGTTCATATTTTTATTTCTCAATACTTTTAACCTTTAGTTATTAAAGAATTAAAGAGATTCAGCATGAGATCACCCTTCCCTTCTATACATCTCACAATATGGGTATTTTACTGTATCAGTTGGAATTGAATCATTATAACAAGAATCTTCCTATTCAATGTTTAAAAACAATGTAAGATTATTATTGTATTTATCAGACTATTATGACCTGTTTCTTTGTTTCCACCTATCATTAAATTCCTCTTTGCAACTCCAAGAGGTGGTGCAATGACAATAGTAATTTTCCAATGTTTCATTCTAAATTAAGTGATTTAGAATTAAATAAATGAATTAAATAATGAATTGAATAAATACGTTAACATTTTGGATGAATTAAATAAAATAACATTTTATCGTCTAATTATTGGTTTAAGATGATTAAAGTTGTTATAACGGTTTTGGAAATGTCATAGAGATGCAGATAAACAAATTACAAATATGCTGAATACGTTTACAAATGTTAAAATAAGACATATTTTATTTGACTTGAGGCATGTTACATGATGAAAAATGACTCATGTTTCCCTGAACTTATGATTATATGTAGAAAATAGTGCAGTCATACCCTTTACTAGTTAAATCCCAAGAAATATTTTCTCAGTGCAATTTGTGAAGAGATATTATATTTTAAATGAATGTGTAATTGCAGACTGTGAATTTTCAACCAGAAATAGACATCAGAAAATCATTTAGAAGTGATCACTATAAAACTATATGAACCTTAAAGTCGTAACTGTAAGTTACCCGAAGCAAGTGTATGACACAACCAAAAAGCTTTTTAGAAGGTGATACTTTTTAGAAGGTGAATGAGAAGTGATTATATTGCTACTTCATTATCACACTCATTTCTTTCCATTTTAACTTTAAAATCAGTAATTATCGGAGGGATTGGAATAATATAAGTAACTGTGGGTTAGATAAAAAGAGATGATGTGTTGGAAGGCATGCTACAACTCTAAGAATATTAGTAATACGACTCTACACTGGTGAGTAAAAAGAGAAATGAATATGTTAAAATACATGTTTCACATTTATAGCTTTTATGATTTCTTAAGTATTTACAAGAATATATAGTTTCCTAATATTATATATTCTGTAAAACTTCATCTTTCCTAACCAAAGTTTTAGTTGACTAACTGCTCATATAGTGATCTTCAATAAAGTTGACAAAAACAAGCAATGGGGAAAAGACTCCCCCATATTCAATAAATGATTCTGGGATAACTGGTGAGATATATTCAGATTGAAACTGGACATCTTCCTTATATCATATACACAAATCAACTCAAGACTTAAATGTAAAACCCAAAACCCAAAACTATAAAAACCCTGGAAGACAACCTAGACACTAACATTTAGGACATAGGCACAGGCAAATATTTCATGATGAAGACGCCAAAAACAATTGCAACAAAATCGAAAACTGCAAAATTGGGATCTAATTAAATTAAAGAGCTTCTGCACAGCAAAATAAACTATCAACAGAGTAAACAGAATCTACAGAATGAGAAAAAATTTCACAAACTATGCACCTGATATTTAATATCAAGCAACTATAAGGAACTTAAACAAATTCACCAAAAAAAAAAAAAAAAAAAAAAAAAAAAAAATCCCACAATCCCATTAAAAAGTGGGCAAAGGACAGGAACACTTCAAAAGAAGAGATACATGTGGTCAACAAGCATATGAAAAAAAAAATCTCAACATCATTAATCATTAGAGAAATGCAAATCAAAACCACAATGAGATACCACCTCGTACCAGTCAAATGGCTGTTATTATAAAGTGAAAAAAAAAAGCAAGTGCTGACAAGGTTGTGGAGAAAAAGGAACTCTTTAACACTGTTAGTGGGAATGTAAATTAGTTCAACCATTGTGGAAAGCAGTGTGACAATTCCTCAAAGATCTAAAAACAGAACTACCATTCAACCCAGCAATCCCATTACTGGGTATACACCCAAAGGAATATAAATCATTCTATCATTAAAAAACTGGCACACATAGGTTCATTGCAGCACTGTTCACAATTGCAAAGATGTAGAATCAACCTAAATGCCCATCAGTAGTAGACTGGATAAATAAAATATAGTACATGGACACCATGGAATATGATGCAGTCAGAAAAAAAAAAATGAGATCATGTTATTTGCAGGAACATGGATGGAGCTGGAAGCCATTATCCTTAGCAAACTAATGCAAGAACAGAAAACCAAATACCACATGTTCTTATTTATAAGTGAGAGCTAAATGATGAGAACTTATGAACACAAGGAAGGAAACAACACATACTGTGGCCTATCGGAGAGTGGATGGCTTGAGGAGGGAGAGGATCAGTAAAAATAACTAACAGGTACTCTGCTGAGTACCTGGGGAATGAAATAATCTGTACAACAAACCCCATGACACAAGTTTACCTGTATAACAAATCTGCACCTGTACCCTTGAACTTAAAATAAAAGTTAAAAAATGAAACAAAAATAAAACCTTTTAAATACTTTACTTTTTTTTCTCTGGACTATTTTTAAATTTTATATCTCACTGAAATATATTGGATAGAAATTCAAATACTTTTGCAGGATGCTATTCACCATTTGAAAACATATATATATATATATGAAAATGAAAAACAGTTTTCTTGTAATGAAAAATTTAATTATAATTTGGAGCGTAGGTACCAAGGATATAATAATTTGTAACTGTAACTTACAAATAAATAAAGTTGAATTTTAGTACATGGACATGAAGACTTTTTGTGGTATGTAAACCTGTTGAAAATGTAAGTCATATATACATACCTTAATTTTTTAAATTTAAAGATAGTCTTCAATTCCTAATATGCTTACATTTTCCTCTATTTAAGCACATTTTCTCACACTTTATACATATATACACACAAAATTATCATTATTTCATTATAGGCATATATAAAGAAAGAATACATGTATATAAAGAATAATTACTCTTTCTACAAATAATTATAATTTTGGGTTTTTTTGTGGTTTAGATTTTCCTTCCTTCCTTCCCTCCCATCCTCCTTACCTCTCTCCTCCCTCTCTCCCTCCCCTCCTTCCCTCCCTCCCTCCCTCCCTCCCTCTCTCTCTCTTTCTCTCTCTCTCTCTTTCTCTCTTTCTCTCTTTCTCTCTTTCTTTCTTTTCTTCTTTCTTCTCTCTCTTTCTCTTTCCTTCTTTTTTTACTTTAAGTTCCAGGATACACGTGCAGAATGTGCAGGTTTGTCACACAGATATACACGTGCGATGGTGGTTTGCCGCCCCTATCAACCCGTCTTCTAGGTTTAAGTCCCGCATGCATTAGGTATTTCTCCTAATGCTCTATCTCCTCTCGCCCCCTCACTCACTGACAGGCACCAGGGGTGTGTGTTGTTTCCCTCCTTGTGTCCATTTGTTCTCATTGTTCAACTCCCTTATGAGTGAGTTCTCACTTATGAGTGAGAACATGTGGTGTTTGGTCTGAGAAACTGTAGGTCTTTGATTTTCATTTCGCAGTTCATTGGAATGTTTTAAGGGAGCATTTTCTAATTAATTAGTCAATAACATCAAAAATGATTTTGAAGAGCAGAGAATTTACCATCTTAAATAATGATATTAATTTATTTCCAAAATACTTTCAATCTCACACCCTTGAAACATTTTTTTGCTGTTTTTTTCACTTTTCATGGACACCATATAAACTACATAAAATTATATTTTCTTTTACTCATTCAGCTCAACACTTTATTTTTTTGCATATTAAAATTTGTGTGTTGAAGTCATGCTTATGCTATTTAATTTGCCTAAGTTCCACTGAATTGGTAAATATTGAAGTTTTATACTAAATATATGTTCTCCATATGGTAAATTACTTCATAAACACCTACCTGCCACTCACCCACCCACTCACAGAGTTTCACTCTTATCTAATTGCTTGTAGAAAAACAACAGAGTGGTTTTTCTTCTAGGCAAAATAGTTTGGCATTACTAGAAAATTAGGATAAAATTAATATCCACTCTCTTTCAGGACACGAATAAGAACAGTGCCAGATATTCTCTTATGTGGGAGCTATACACTCTCACCTCTGGTCTTCAAAGTGCTAGATTATATTTAAACAAGTTCTATTAAATAATAGTGGAAAATATATATCACGTGTTATTTTTTTCCCAGTTTTGGGTGTATCATTATTTATTTTTATTTTATTTTTTATTATACTTTAATTTCTAGGGTACATGTGCACAACGCGCAGGTTTGCTACATATGTATACATGTGCCATGTTTGTGTGCTGCACCCATCAACTCATCATTTACATTAGGTATCTCTCCTAATGCTATCCCTCCCACCTCCCCCGACTCCATGACAGGCCCCAGTGTGTGATGTTCCCCTTCCTGTGTCCAAGTGTTCTTATTGTTCAATTCCCACCTATAAGTGAGAACATGTGGAATTTGGTTTTTTGTCCTTGCGATAGTTTGCTGAGAGTGATGGTTTCCAGCTTCATCCATGTCCCTACAAAAGACATGAACTCATCCTTTTTTTTTGGCTGCATAGTATTCCATGGTGTATATGTGCCACATTTTCTTAATCCAGTCTATCATTGATGGACATCTGCGTTGGTTCCAAGTCTTTGCTATTGTGAATAGTGCCGCAATAATACCATGTTAATAAAATACATCGATCAAGCTCTGTTTTTCTAAGATTGAGACTGGAGGTTGTATAGTATTTTTTTAGGAGAACTGACTGGCTCTGTATCTTGAGAGGTTTATCCTCTTAAAAATCCAATGATAAATGTCACTGCCATCATCATCTAGATTTAAAGAATCCTTCCGTAAACCCCTCGCTCAGGTTTAATGTTATACCCCTTTGTTTTATGAAATTACATGTCAGATAAATACGGGACATTTTAACAAACAGTGTAAGATCATAGTAAAAAATAAAAAGAGAGAATGTCATTTAATTGAATAACAGTTACACAGTATAAGTTAATCATCTTCAGGTTGTGAAACACTTCAAGGGTCATTTATCTCTGGCCCCTAGATGGTCACCTGGCTAGGAATCTCCTGTCACCCACAGGAATCAACTCAGACCAAGCTGAAATTCTAATAGTGTGGTTCTCAACTGGGGATAAAGTCCCCCAGAGGATGTTCAGCAATGATTGAAGACATTTTTTGTTGTCACAATGGTGAGGGGTAGAAGGTGGGAGGGATGTACTACTAGCTTCAATAGATAGTGGCCAAAGATGTTGCTAATCAACCTTAAATGCACAAGAAAGCCCCCAAAACAAATAATTATCTGATCCTGAATGGCAATAGTATCAAGGTTAGAAAATCCTGTTCCAACTTAAAGTCCAGTTTACATGGTGTAAGATTTCTTTCTCTTAGAAAGGTAGAGGTAAGGAATTCCCTCTACCACCTTCCAGGGTTCTTTCCAAGTCTTTGTTCCTGATAGAAAAGTAACCTCTTCTCAAGATAATTGAAAATGGGAATGCTTTTCCCTTTTGTGAGGACTCTGCTTTTACTCACAAAAAGCCTGAATCAAATGACGATCACAGCATAATATGAAATGTTTATCCAAAAATTTCATCCAAAGACACACATTATTAGGATTATTTTACTTGATTTTCTTACCTTCCAAAATAATGTTTAAAAAGGACAACTTACCTAATCTAAGTGATGAGTCCATGGGTGCAGCAAATCAACATAGCACATGTTACCTATGTAACAAACCTGCATGTTGTGCACACCTACCCTAGAACTTAAAGTATTAAAAAAAAATGCTAATAAAAATTAAAATAATAAAAAATTAATTTTTATTAAGATATGATAAATTTAGCCATAAATATTACATACATGTTAGTCATCTCCCTATCAAATTAGAAAAGACTTGCTCGTGAAGACTCTATTTAATACGACAATATCACAGTTTTAGATCTCACTACATTTCAATTGTTCTGAAAGTCAAATCTTGACTTCCAGAATTCATCTTGAGTGATATCTTAAGTCTTGGAAATAAATCAGTTTCATTCCTAAAGGACCAAAAAGTTTACAGAGATATAGCTATGCACAAATCTAAGATGATATAGATGAGAACATCCCAACTCACTGGGATCTAATCTAGTGAGATATTTTTTCTTCAAGTAAATCAAGTGAAGTAAGCGATAAAGAAAATGAAAAAGAGAAGTTTCTTATGATGAAATAAATTAATTACGATTTGGAGTATAGACACCAAAAATATAACAATTTGTAACTGCAACTCACTAATGAATAAATGGAATTGAATTTTACATGACCATGAAGACTCTTTGTAGTATGTAAACCTGTTGAAACTGTAAGTCATATGTATATTCTTTAACATTGTAAAACTTAAAGATAGTCTGTAAATCCTAATATGCCTATCTTTTCCTGTAAATCTTTACCCACTCTTTCTTACACTTGGGTGTCATAATTATAAGTAGACTGATGTAAAGCTAGCACATATCCAATGTAGCCAAAGTAGACATTCTCTTTTCTTCTATAAGACAAAAGACAAAACACTTTTCCTCTCTGTCAGTCTTCTACTAGATTAGATTAGTGATTTCTGCAAATGCTTTACTTATATGTATACTGTCTGAGGGACTTAACTTTCTGGAGACCTCTTTTTTATTTCTTTATGAGGTACTGAATTTGCTGCATGAAGGTAATTCCTCCATTATATTTTTCATTTCCTTTACTCACATTCCTGATATTCACACTGGTATTCAATATTTCTCCTGGATTTCCACAAAATCTTTCTAGTGGCTGAACTCTCATGAAGCTTATAACTTTAATTCTCCTGCTTCATTTGTCCAGTTTACTATCTGTATCTCCTTAGGACTAGCTAGAGACTGTCTGTTTCTAAGTCTCCAAAATCCCTTTGTGTTTGCTGTTTCACAGACAATTTTGTTTGTTTGTTTATTTTCAAACATCTTACTAGATAAGTTTTCACTTCTATGGCAAAAACTCCCACAAAAGCCATGCTTACACATTTGTATTCTTGAACAGAGGCTACCCAGAATTGGTTCCATTAATGTTCTGATTGTTTTCCATTCTCTAAAAAAATACCATTTACAAAACTGACCAAGAAACTGAATCCAACTATTAATCACTGCTCCAAAAAAGCAAATTATTATTATTTCTCAGTACAAAACAAAAAGCGTTACTTTTCCAAGGTGAGAAAATAATCTGGTAGCTGGACCTGAGACTTGATTGCCCTGACTATTGTCTCTGTAAATTACTCATGGCTTGTGATTCTGGCTCATTCCTCATGGTGCAAACATGTACTGTTCCTCTCTCATGTATAGATCCAAAAGAAAAAGTGTCTTCTCAATAACACTGTTAAGATAAACTAAAATTGTTAAAACTCGCCTGAAATATGGGTTTTTTTTGTATTATTTTACCCTCACAAGTGTCTACTCATATCTTTGATGTTTAAGTGTATATTTATTGGATTCTTTGCAAAAATAGCTTTGGAGACCTCTTTACATAGTAATAATCACTCTCCTCTTCTAAGGAGTTCCTTTCCTGTGGTATGCATTTGAGGATTCCTCAGCTGTTATCAAAAAGAGAAAATAGGCTAGGGACAAAAATTCCTTTAGGGTGTCAAGAATATGAAAAATTGCATATTCAAATTCAAGAGTTTATTTGGCCCACCTGGATGAATTTCTACCTTATCCTTACTTGGCATTTGTATTACAAAGGCCATCATTCTCACCTTCAAGTATATTTCGGTTTCTAAAATTTCATGGCACAGACAATTGGCAGAGAGAGAGAAAGAGAGAGAGAGGAAGACAGAGAGGTAGAACAAGAAAGAGAGAGAGAGAGAGTAACAGAAAAGAAGAAATGGAGAAAGAGAGAGAGGTTAAGAGAGAATCAACATTTTCTCTCTTGTCAGCCTTACTCCTCCCTTGCAAATATTTTGGTTTCCTACTTAACAGTTCCCTAGGATATTGACTCAGCAAAAAAAAACCCAAAAATAAATAATAATAATAATAATAATAATAACTCAGGAGAGACATTATTTGCTTTTTACAGGAATATAAACTTTTCTAAAATATAAAAATAGTAATCTTTCAAAATATAATATGGTTGTCTGAACATTCAATTAAAAGTTACACATGTAAAGAAATACAAATATTTTGGTTTAAATATACTAGTCAAATTCCTTATAGTTTTAGAGAAAATGCTCATACGGTTAAATGGCTAATGAGACTCCATTGCAACATATTATTAATTTGGTATAATTTATAGATTATCATATATATAGATAATTTGTTTTACAATATATATGATTCTAAGTTTTCAGTTAAACTTAGTAAAATCTATCTGTATTATCATTTATAATATACTATATTTAAATAAATTAAATGATTTTGTTTAAAGTGACTAAAGAAACATTTTTGAAAAAATTATCTTTATGGGATTTACAGTCAAATGGTTAGGTAAGCTGCACTTTTTGCAAAATGATATCTTCAAAAACCTTTTTGTAACCAGGCTACCCTACAGTAACCATTATGTGAATTTTTTGTAGTTGAACATAAGAAAATTCACTGCTAACATCAGAGTCCAAATGAGTGAGTTAAGAAGGGCTATATTTAAAATGTATTGTACTGCAC
Source organism: Macaca nemestrina (assembly GCF_043159975.1). Taxonomy (NCBI): domain Eukaryota; kingdom Metazoa; phylum Chordata; class Mammalia; order Primates; family Cercopithecidae; genus Macaca; species Macaca nemestrina. Next base: position 63,981,736 of record NC_092140.1, read on the forward strand.
TTAATTTCTCAGACCCGAGTCGCTCTCTCCTAGACTCATTATTCTCAATAGAAGGCCATCAGTGTTGCTATGGAAAAGGAAGAAGGAGAAGAATCAAGCATTGGACATGTTTTATTTACCTGGCCTGGAAGCAATTACAATGCTGTCACTTAATTTCCATCTGCCAGGAGTAAGCCCATGACCCCACATAGACACAAAGTACCAGAGAAATATAGTCTTCCTTCGAGCGCAGAAAGAAAATGACAGTTTATTAAAGACAGTGTTGTCTTTTCTACTAATAAACTGCTATTATGTGGTTTTTGCCGGTTTTATTTCACTACCTGTCAAAAATTATACTTGCTGACTTTATTATATTATGATTCTTGTTTCTAGATAGGAGATGCTTCTCTGCTTTGCCCAGGAAATAGGAAGTAGTGAGGCAATGACAGAATGGGAAGCTGAGAGAAATGGAAGAACAAACAAATCCATCTTGAATGTTGATTGTCACAGGAGGGAGAGCATTCTGATTAAAACAAAATAAAATCGCCTTGAACAAATACAGTTCTAAGTAAGAGACATTTCAAATAGAACATGATTGCAAAACAAAGTTTTAAGAAATATATTCTTCAGACAAAAATTTTCGGGTGGGCCAGGCACAATGGCTCACATCTGTAATCCCAGCACTCTGGGAGGCTGAGTCAGGCAGGTGAATCAACCGAGGTCAGTAGTTCGAGACCAGCCTGGCCAAGATGGTGAAACCTTGTCTCTACTAAAAATACAAAATAATATCCAGGCGTGGTGTTGGGCACCTATAATCCCAGCTTCTCAGAAGGCTGAGGCAGGAGAATCACTTGAACCAAGGAGGCAGAAGTTGCAGTGAGCAGAGATCGTGCCTGGGCCACAGAGAGAGACTCTGTCTCAAAAAAAAAAAAAAAAAAAAAAAAAAAACTGAACGGTAAACACAAGTTAGCTTACGTTAAAATATTACTTTTGATAAAATTTCTACTTTAAAACACTATGCCTAAAAACTCCCTTTTGACTGCTTATTTTGAAGTTAAATGAGATTTCAGGATAATAGCTCTAGAAACTGGAAATGCTCTCATTATTTGGCCTAGTTTACAGGGTATAACTTGAGATTTGTATTAATAAATATAAATTAATCCCAGAGTACTATTTTCATGTAAGAATTGTGAGTTTGCTAACAATGTCTAAATAGCAAATTTAGACTTCATTTAAATGCCATAAACGAATGTTTCATGTCGGCTTATTCACAGGTTCAAAGGTGTGAATGTGTTTTCCCGGTTGAAAGGTCCTCTGACACAGCACCTGCTGCAAATATTCACTTTATCACTCTTGCCAGTGGCTGTACCCACAAGAAACTAATTTCTCGAATTTATTTCTAAATCCACATTAGAGACATTATCTCACTAAGCTTCCCCAAATCCCTATTGTATTTATATTACTGATGAGGTAAGTAACACAGAGAGCACTAAAGGACTTTCCAAGATTATATGTATAAAAATGGAGCAGGCACCATCCCCCATATTTTCAGTTGCCTGGTTTGCAATCCTACCTCTTTGCTTTAGTTATTTTGTCCAAAGGAAAAGGTGTCCTTTATAACAGACACCTAAACTTTTCCCAGGAGGGAAAACAGTTTAATAGTATCATTTTTTAAAAATACCGGTGCTTTCAAATCCAACCTTCTTCATATCCTACAGGAGAATGCATTATCAAATGCCTAGTCTCTCTCTCCTGCTATCAATCATTCTTCTATCGCTCAGCCTTTGATTCCATTTTAAACAAAACAATGATCTATTCTAAACAAAATCACTACTAAAACTTCCTTTTGATACAGTAAGCCTTCATATATTATATTATTTCCCTCTGGTCTTTCAAATGAAATGAATATGTGGTTTAAATATACAGCATATATGTCTCTCTTTCCCTTACTTCTTGATATTGTACTGTATTAGAATGATCCCCTAACTTGATTTTGAATTTTTTCTAATGAAAAGTACCATTGACCTGTTAATTACCAGTACCTATAGTTTCTATCCATTTTTACCCCTTATATTCTCTCTCTTTCCTTCTTTTTATCCTCCCTGTAATTTACTGTCTTCTTTTCCCCCTCCATTTCATGACTTCTTGAATAATTTTCGTTAGAATTGTGAAACACAACATTGAACACAATACAAATAAAATAAAATACCCTAGAAAACTATTAAATGTCGTTCCTCTTAAAGCCCCTTCTCTCAAAGAATCACTTTTAAATATTTGTAATTTATATATTTTTTTCCAGGTGGATATTACCATAATTTTAGATAATATGATGATCCTCTATTTATTTTTATAATGTGTAGTTTAGTTTATGGAAAAGAGATCACTCTAGATATTTCAAATAGAGGGAATTACACATATAGCATTACAGGGGCACTTTTAGTTTCTAGTATGGCATATGAGGAACTTATAGGTTTTCCTCTCATCCACATTAGAAAAATTCTGGGCCAGGCATGGTGGCTCACACCTATATTCCCAACTTTGGGAGGCTGAGGCTGGTAGATAGCTTGAGCCCAGTGTTCATGATAAATTTGGGCATGTGACCTAATGCCATCTCTACACAAAATACAAAAAATAAATAAATATTACCCAGGCATGGTGGCATGCACCTGCAGTCACACTTACCCAGGGGGCTGAGGTGGGAGGATCGCCTGACTCTGGGAGGTCGAAGCTGCTGTGAGCCATGATGGTGCCACTGCACTCCAGTCTGAGTGACAGAGTGAAACCCCATCTGAATAAAAAAAGAAAAGTAAAGAAAAATGCTAAACAAACTGAAAATCAAAAATTCTTTTTAATTTGTCACAGAATTGAGGTCACAGGCAAATTGGGCTCTCAAAATTGAAGAGAGATAGGGAAATTAAAAAAAATTAAAACTCGCTAGAGCAAAAACTCCACAAAAACCAACACCAGGATAAAAACATCTAAACTGAATTGATGAATTGCTGGTGGCCCCAAGTGAACAAGATTACAGTTAAAAATCCCCAGGATAATCTCAGCCTTAAAGTTTTCTCCACCATATTGTGAGCTTGACCTTCAGTAGCTCTACCAGAATCTCACAGTGTGGAGAAAAATCCCCTTTGCTTCTAGGAAGAGGGTGGAAAAGGTAGCCATTTTGAAATACACTCAGGGTATTCTATTCTTCCGAACAAGGCTTGCACTCAAGAAAAACTATTTCACTAGACCCCAGCTGACCTGGTGTAAGGGATATACCCAAGCCCAGTCCTTTCTAGCTTTGCTAACTCACCTAAGGTGAAAAACAAACAGATATACTGAGAAATATGTGTGAAAGTTAAAGCCCAAAGCACTAGCTCACTAAAAGACTGAGAACAAATCGTAGGTTTACAGAATACTTCCTCTTCCCCTTACATCTTACCAGCTCCTGTATGGTGACAAGATAACACTACAGAAAGAACTGCACATCTCTGACCTTATGTAAGAATTCACTAGAAACACCCAAAGCCAAAAGAAACAGAAACAAAAACACCGCAGGAAATTGTAGCCTCTTACATAATAACTGGAGAAAAACAGTAGACACAGTCTAACATCTAGCCAGGTAAACAATACCACACAGTAAAAGCCTATGTGACTCTGTTTATTTAGGCGAGTTCATTATGGCTTGCTTTGAAAAACAACAACAAAACAAAATGCAAGTCATACTAAAAGGCCAAAAAAATCACAGATTGAAGGCACAGAGTGAACATCAGAAACATAAGCAATTGTGTACGAACAAGTTGGAAATGCTAGAAGAAATAAAGATAGGAGAGGAGGCTGAATAATTTATGAAAAAGAAAAGGAATAATAAAATCGTTCAGATGGTGCTAATACTTCTGAAGAGGATGTTGAAAATCTTCAATAGCTGCAGCACTATAGTAAATGCTTTTTTAATGCAACTACCATTTGAAGTGGCATCAGGAATTTTAGCCAGTGCAACTAGATGAAGGTATTTAAGGAGATAATGATTGGATGAAAAGTTATGAAACTCTGTGACAATAATCAAATTGAGTTTTTAGGGAGGGGAACCCAAAATACGTGAATACATGACTGAAAACAACAATACAATTTAGATAAATACGACATAAAATTAAATGTACGAAATAGTAACACACAGATAATAACATCATACTTTTAAAAATAAAAAAAGGGAATATAAACTTTTGGTTTAACTTAGCAGGAAATGTGCACAAACTAAGGAAAACCTAATCATTTTATAGTTAGACATAAAAGTAAACTTTCATAAATGGTCTTTCATGAACACTCACCATTCTAAAGATGTTAATTATCCTTGGGGCCAATAAAAATTTTATATTCAAACATAAACATAGACAAACATTATACAGAGCTAGAAAAGATTATTTTAAAAGGCACAAGTACTAAACAAACAAAGGAATTTAGTTATATTTTGAAAAGAAAAAGTAATGAGGGGTAGTAGTGGGGGTAAACTTAAATATTAAAAATTACTTTAAGTCCCCAAGATTCAAGCTTTGTGGAATTAGTTGATAGCTATGGATGAAAACAAATAGAATTATAGCAAAAATTTGAAAACTACTGAATATTATACATATTATATCTCATATTAATTGGGAAATGTAAGTTTAAAAATTAAGACTATCACAAACTGAAATTTTACATAAATGATAGAAGTGGGTCTATACCTTATTCTGTACACTTGCATAAATTCCCAATAATTAGATATGTAAATAATAAAGCAACAAAGTTTTTAAGGAAACATGGATGTATTTGTTACAATATTTGCATGAGGAAAGTTTTAAAATCCTCAACAGTTTTCAAAATCTACTCAAAAAGGAAAGACATGTTCAACTAGATTTTTTTAAATTCTCAAAAAAAAAAAAGCTTGATGAGAGAAATGGAGCAAAATGATGGAATAGGAATCTAAAGCAATTGTCCCTGCTGCTAACATAGCAATTTGAAAACTATTCATGCACAAAAAAACACCTTCACAAAAGCCAAGGAAATCAGATAAAAGATTATAGTACCTGGTTGTAGCACAGTAACAAAAAAATACATTTGAGAAAACAGGAAGGACAGTTTTACATTCAGTTTACATTCCGTTTTACGGTACCTACCCATACACTCCTTCCTCAACTCTAGGCAACACAGAGTGGAGAGAAATACACTTTGCTTGAGGAGAAGACAGAGAAGTGAGCACATAACTTTTCCTTGGACCACCGCAGTAAAACCCTCCACTGAGCAACTCCCATGGCCTCATATTCCAAGTAAGTTCCATAGATGGAACCTATGAATCTCCTCTAACAGCAGGCAAGACCACACAGGCTTAGGCTTCAGGCTTACAATGGCAAACTTGATCTCTGGCCCACACCACCACTGAGACAATGTCAGTGGCCCCAGACTCTTTTAGCAGCAGTAGGCTTCAGCAACCCCTGGTTTCAGGCATATGCCTGTAATGTGCTGCACCCACCTTGGGATTCTGGTGTCCCCAGTACAGTGACTGCTGTGAGGATTTTCCAGACAAAGCATTGGTGAAGACTGGAATAAGTACTTACATCTTCAAATGTGCAGACATTGACTCAATCACAAGGGTCAAAATATTCAGGAAAACATATCACCAAACAAAAAATCTGCAAATGGGGATATAGGAATGCCTGACAAATAATTCAAAATAATTGTTTTAGGGAAGCTCAGCAAATTTTAATAACATACAGAAAAACAATTCAACAAAATGAAAAAAAATATATATATATAATTAAACTAATTAAAAAACAGAAATCCCAAATATAAAAAATACAATGTAATAAATGAAAAATGCAACAGACAGCATCAAAAACAGAATTCCTCAAGCAGAAGAAAGACTATATAAAATTGAAGACACCTTATTTGAAAATACACCCACAGATGAGGAAAAAAACGTGAAAAGACATTGAAGAAAGAAAGCTTACAGGATTTAAGGAACAGCATCAAGAAAGCAAATAGTCGAGCCATAAGAGTAGAAAAAGTAGAAGAGAAAGACAAAGGGATAAAAGCTTGTTTAAATAAATAGTAGCATACAATTCTTCAAACCTCCAGAAAGATGTAAATATCCAAGAACATGAATGTCAAAGATCTCCAAATAGAATCAATCCAAATAAGACTAGCCTAAGACATAGAATATTAAGTCACACATCAGACAAAAAGGATGCTTAAAGTATCAAGAGAAAATAAGGAAATAACATATAGAAGAGTCCGATACAACTAACAGCTGACTCCTCAGCAGAAACCTTACAGGATGGGAGAGACTGGGTGAGGTATTCAAGGTGTTGAAGGAAAGAAAACAAACAAACAAACAAACCTATAATTAGCAAAGTTTTCCAAGATATGAAGAATAGACAAATACTCTTCTGTTCATCACCTAAACCTATTACACAAGAAATGCTAAAGGGAACTCTTCAAGCTGAAATAAAAGAACAATGATGAGTAACAAAAACACATCGTATTTCAGTGAAAGGCTGATCAAAGACTCAAAAGAATACAATCTTTGTCTATTATCTCCCCACATCTTTTTAAAATTTATCCCGCTTTCCCAATATCTGCCATTTCCCCTTTAAATATTGAAGCCCTGCAAATTATCCTTGAAGGAAGGCATAGACCTGCCTCCCCAGCATTCCTTAACCTTGGCAAAAAAACAAAAACAAAATCAAACAAAAAAAACCTTTCTAAGTAGACTGAAAAAAAAAAAGTGTCAAACTCACTAATAAAAATAAGTATATAGTCAAATTAAAAATACTATAAAAGTGTAATGAGAGGGTGTAAAGAGCTTATATTTTTAGTACAAAGGTTAAAAGACAAAGCCATTAAAATAATGTTTGCCACAATAACCTGTTAATGAATATGCAATATAAAAAGATGTAAATTGCAACATATAAATTCAAAATCTGGGGGTGGAAGTAAGATGAAAGTGTAAACTTTTTTTGTTTTGCAATCAAAGTTAAGTTGTCAGTCAAAAATAACCTATTAAAAGATGTTTCTCATAAGACTGAAGGAAACAACAAAAACAAAAACCTATAGTAGATACACACACACACACACACAAAACCAAATAGTCAAAACATACTACTAGAGGAAATCACTTAATCACAAGGGAAGTCAGCAAAAAAGGAAGAAAGGAATGTACAGAACAACTAGAGAACAATTAACAAAATGGTAGTAGTGAGTTGTTACCTATCAACAACTACCTTGAATCAAAATGGATTAAATTATTTAATCAAAAGACAGGCTGTTTGAAAGGACTAAAAACTAAGACCTCATTATATACTGCCTACAAGGTACTCACTTCACTTGTAAGGATACACATAGACTGAAAGCAAAAGGGTAGAAAAAAATTGCACAGAAATAAGAAGCAAAAGACAGCAGAAATAGCTATACTTACATAAGATAAAAGTGATTTTAAGTTTTAAAAACTTTAAAAAGAGACAAAGAAGGCCATTATATAATTATAAGTAACTCAATTCAGCAAGAGGATGTAACAGTTGTTAAGTATATATGCACCTAATATTGGAGCACCTAAATATATTTAAAACAAGTATTAATGGATCTAAAGGTAGATACAACTGCAATACAATAATAGCAGAGACCTTCAGCAACCCGCTTTCAACAGTGGACTGATCATCCAGACAAATCCTATAAAGAAACATAGTACTTAAATTACACTCTATTTTATCCACAACTGCAAAATATGCGTATTTTCCAAGTACACATAAAACATTCTCTGGAATAGATTAAATGTTTGGCTGCAAAACAGGTCTTAGGAAATTTAAGAAGGTTGAAATTATATCAAGTATCCTTTCTGATCACAATGGAATAAAAGAAGAAATCATTAACAGGAGAAATTTCAGAAAATTTATAATACATGGAAATTAAACAACATGCTTTTGAAAAACCAACAGATCAATGAATAAATTAAAATGTTTTTCAAAGAAAAATGAAAACACAGCATACCAAAAGCATGAAATAACTAAAGATCTCAAACTGCTTCATTGTGCACTTCAAGAAACTAAAAAAAACAAGAAAATAAAACCCAAAGTCAGTAGAAGGAAGGAAACAATAAAGATCAAGGTAGAAATCAATGAAGTAAAGACTAGAAAAATCATAGAAAAAATAAATGAAATTGCAAATCTCTAGTAAGACTAAGAAAAAAAGCAGACTATAATAAGTGAAATGAAAAAGGAGATATTACAACTGATATCACAGTAATACAAAGGTTCAGAAGAAGCCATTGTAAGCTATTATGTGCCAAAAATTGGAACATATAGAGGTGGATAAGTTCCTAGAATTATGCTCTCTACCAAAGTTGATTTAAAATTAAATAAAAAATCTGCTGGAAACCATCATTCTTAGCAAACTATCACAAGAACAGAAAACCAAATACCGCATGTTCTCACTCATAGGTGGGAACTGAACAATGAGATCACTTGGACTCAGGAAGGGGAACATCACACACCAGGGCCTATCATGGGGAGGGGGGAGGGGGGAGGGATTGCATTGGGAGTTATACCTGATGTAAATGACGAGTTGATGGGTGCAGCACACCAACATGGCACAAGTATACATATGTAACAAACCTGCACGTTATGCACATGTACCCTACAACTTAAAGTATAATAATAATAAATAAATAAATAAATAAAATCTGAGCAGACCAATATCAAGTAAGAAGACTAAATACATAATTTTAAAAAAAGAAAGATCCCGCAACAGATGCCTTCATTGCTGAGTTCTACCAAACAATTTTTTTTGTTTTTTCAGATGGAGTCTTGCTCTGTTGCCCAGGCTGGAGTGCACTGGCACAATCTCTGCTTATTGCAACCACCACCTCCCAGGTTCAAGCAATTCTCTGGCTTCAGCCTCACAAATAGCTGGCATTACAGGCGTGTGTCCCCATGCCTGGCTAATTTTTGTATTTGTAGTAGAGATGGGGTTTTGCCAAGTTGGTCAAGCTGGTCTTGAACTCCTGACATCAAGTGATCTGCCTGCCTTGGCCTCCCAAAGTGCTGAGATTAGAGATGCAAGCCACCGAATTCTACCAAACATTTAAAAAGGAACTAATATCAAGTATTCTCAAACTGTTGCAAATAATCAAAGAATAGCCCTTCTGAACTCATCCTATGAGGACAACATTACCCGATACCAAAGCCATTTAAAGCCACAATTGAGGAAATAAAGAAATTACAGGCCTATATCCCTGAAGAACCTAGATGCAAAAATCCTAAACAAAATATTAGCAAAGCAAATTAAACAGCACACTGAAAAGATCGTTTTCCACAATCCAGTAGGATTTATTCCAGAGACACAGGCATCGTTCAACATGTGTAAATACATAAATGTAAATACATTAACAAATTAAAGGACACAGGATTATTTCAATAGATACAAATAAATAATTTGACAAAAATTAATATCCTTGCATGAGAAAACTCTTCAACAAATTAGGTACAAAAAGAATATACCTTAACACAATAAAAGTCATACATGGAAAAATGAAACGTAACATCATATTCAAGGGGTGAGAAAGTTAAAGCTTTTCCTCTAAGATCAGGAAAGGGACATGCATGCTCGCTCTTAACAATATTTTTGTCTTCCTTCTTTTTTTTTTTTTTTTTCTTTTTTTTTTGAGGTGGAGCTTTGCTCTTCTTGTTGCCCAGGCTGGAGTGCAATGGGGGCAATCTCGGCTCACGGCAACCTCTGCCTCTTCGGTTCAAGCAATTCTCTTGCCTCAGTCTCCCTAGTAGCTGGGATTACAGGCAGGCATCATGACGCCTGGCTAATTTTGTATGTTTAGGAGAGATGGGGTTTCTCCTCCAGGAGTGATGTTGGATCACTCCTGACCTCAGGTGATCCACCCAAAGTACTGGGATTATAAGCGTGAGCCACCGCACCCAGCCAATCTTGCCATTTTTTATTTAGTATAGTACTCTTATGTCATAGAGAAATTAGGCAAAAGAAAGAAATAAAAGCAAGCAAGTTAGAAATAAAGAAGTTAAATTGAATTTGTTTGTAGACAACATGGTCTTTTATATACAGAAACACTAAAAGTTTCCACTAAAAAGCTGGTAGAACTACTAAATACATTCAGTAAATTTTCAGGATACAAATTATCATACAAAAATCAGTAGCATTTTAATACACTAGTAGTAAACTACTTGAAAAAGAAAAAAATGCCATTTACAAAATCTACAAAAAATAAAATATGTAGGCATAAATTTAATCAAGTGGAAAGTTCTCTACACTGAAAACTGTAAAACAATGAGGAAAAATTAAAGACCCAAAGAGTTCATGACCAAGAACCCAAAAGCAAATGCAGCAAAAACAAAGATGGGACTCAATTAAACTAAAAGGCTTCTGCACAGCAAAAGAAATAATGAGCAGAGTAAACAGACAACCCACAGAGTAGGAAAACATTTTTTGCAAATTATGCCTCCAACAAAGGACTAATATCCAGCATGTACAAGGAGCTCAAACAAATCAGCAAGATAAAAACCAATAATCCCATCAAAAAGTCGGCTAAGGGCCTGAATAGACACTTCTCAAAAGAAGATACACAAATGACCAAGAAATATATGAAAAAATGCTCAATATCATGAATGATTAGGTAAATGCAAATCAAAATCAAATGCAAATCAAAACCACAAAACCTTACTCCTGCAAGAGTGGCCATAATTAAAAAATAATAATAACGGATGTTGGCATGGATGTCGTGAAAAGGAAGCACTTTTACACTGCTGGTAGAAATGTAAATTAGTACAACTAATATGGAAAACAGTATGGAGATTCCTAGAAGAACTAAAAGTAGATCTACTATTTGATCCAGCAATTCCACTACTGTTTACCCAGAGGAAAAGAAGTCATTATATGAAAAAGACACTTGCACACACATTTTCATGTGTTGCACAATTTGCAATTGCAAAAATATGAAACCAGCCCAAATGCCCATCTATCAATGAGTGGATTTAAAAAAAATGATACACACACACACACACACACACACACACACACCATGGAAAACTATTCAGCCATAAAGGGGAACGAAATAATGGCATTCCCAGCAACCTGGATGCAGTTGCAGACCATTATTCTAATGAAGTAACTCGGGAATGGAAAATGAAACGTCGTATGTTCTCACTTATAAATGGGAGCTAAGCTATGAGGTAGCAAAGATAAGAATGATACAATGGTCTTTGGGGATTTGGGGGAAGGGTGGGAAGGAGGTGAGGGATGAAAGACTACACATTGGTACAGTGTACACTGCTTGGGTGATAGTTGCACTAAGTTCTCTCAAATCACCACTAAAGAACTTATCCATGTAAACAAGTATCACCTGTTCACCCAAAACGATTGAAATGTTAAAAAAAAAAAAGACACAAGTAAATTACAGCTTGTTCTGTGTTTATTAATTGGGAGAATAAATACTGTTAAAATTCCCGTACTATTCGAAGTGATCTACAGATTCAACACAATCCCAACAAAATGCCAATGACATTCTTCACAGAATCAGATAAACAATCCTAAAATTTGTGTGGAACCACAAAAAACCCTGAATAGCCAAAGCAATCTTGAGTGAAAAGAACAAAGTTGGAGGCATTACCATATGTGACAACAAAATGTACTACAGGGTTATAGTAACCAAAACAGTATGATAATGGTATAAAAAAAGACACATAGCCCAATGGAATAGAATTGAGAATCCAGAAATTACACTATGTACTTACAGGAGACTTATTTTTGACAAAGGCATCAAATACACCCATTGGGGAAAGGACAGTCTCTTTAATAAATGGTGCTGGGGAAACTGGATGTCAACATGCAGAAAAATAATATTAGGCTCTTATCTTACTCAAAATGGCTAAAAGAATTATTAACTCAAAATTGATGAAAGAGACGTGTGAGACTTGAAACTATAAAATCACTAGAAGAAAACAAGGGGGAAAACTCTGTGATCTTGGTCTGGGCAGACATTTTTGATGCAATCCTCAAAGCATGGGCAGCAAAAGTGAAAATAGACAAATGGGATTATTTATCTAAATACACTAAACAGCTTCTGCACAGCAAAGAAAATACTCAACAGTATGATGAAACAGTCTACAGAATGGGAGAAAATATTTGCAAACTATATGTATGATAAGAGGTTAATAGTGGCAGGCTTCGGTGGCTCACGCCTATAATCCCAGCACTTTGGTAGGCCCAGGAGGGGGAATCACTTGAGTCTAGGAGTTTGAGACCAGGCTGGGTCACATATGGAAACACTTTTTCTACAAAAAAATAAAAAATAAAAAATAAAAAAATAAACAATTAGCCAGGTGGTGTTGTGCTGGCCTGTGGTCCCTGCTACTCAGGAGGTTTAGGTGGGAGAATTGCTTGAGCCCAGAAAGTTAAGGCTGCAGTGAGCTCTGATTGCACCATTTCACACAAGCCCAGGTGACAGAGCAAGACCCTGTCAAAAATAATAATAATAATAATAATAATATTGAAAATATTAAAGGAACTCAAGCAACTCAAAAGCAAGCAAATAAACAATTCAAAGATGGAGGCATCACGCTATCTGACTTCAAACTATACTACAAGGCTACAATAACCAAAACAGCATGGTACTGGTACCAAAACAGAGATATAGACCAATGGAACAGAACAGAGTCCTCAGAAATAATACCATACATCTACAGCCATCTGATCTTTGACAAACCTGAGAGAAACAAGAAATGGGGAAAGGATTCCCTATTTAATAAATGGTGCTGGGAAAATTGGCTAGCCATAAGTAGAAAGCTGAAACTGGATCCTTTCCTTACTCCTTATATGAAAATTAATTCAAGATGGATTAGAGACTTAAATGTTAGACCTAATACCATAAAAACCCTAGAAGAAAACCTAGGTAATACCATTCAGGACATAGGCATGGGCGAGGACTTCATGTCTAAAACACCAAAAGCAACGGCAACAAAAGCCAACATTGACAAATGGGATCTAATTAAACTAAAGAGCTTCTGCACAGCAAAAGAAACTACCATCAGAGTGAACAGGCAACCTACAGAATGGGAGAACATTATTGCAATCTACTCATCTGACAAAGGGCTAATATCCAGAACCTACAAAGAACTCAAACAAATTTACAAGAGAAAAACCAACAACTCCATCAAAAAGAGGGCAAAGGATATGAACAGACATTTCTCAAAAGAAGACATTCATACAGCCAACAGACACATGAAAAAATGCTCATCATCACTGGCCATCAGAGAAATGGAAATCAAAACCACAATGAGTTACCATCTCACACCAGTTAGAATGGCAATCATTAAAAAGTCAGGAAACAACAGGTGCTGGAGAGGATGTGGAGAAATAGGAACACTTTTATACTGTTGGTGGGATTGTAAACTAGTTCAACCGTTATGGAAAACAGTATGGCGATTCCTCAAGGATCTAGAACTAGATGTACCATATGACCCAGCCATCCCATTACTGGATATATACCCAAAGGATTATAAATCATGCTGCTATAAAGACACATGCACACGTATGTTTATTGCGGCACTATTCACAATAGCAAAGACTTGGAATCAACCCAAATGTCCATCAGTGACAGACTGGATTAAGAAATGTGGCACATATACACCATGGAATACTATGCAGCCATAGAAAAGGATGAGTTTGTGTCCTTTGTAGGGACATGGATGCAGCTGGGAACCATCATTCTCAGCAAACTATCACAAGAACAGAAAACCAAACACCACATGTTCTCACTCATAGGTGGGAACTGAACAATGAGAACTGAACAACTGAACTGAACTTGGACTCGGGAAGGGGAACATCATACACCAGGGCCTATCATGGGGAGGGGGTGGGGGGAGGGATTGCATTGGGAGTTATACTTGATGTAAATGACTAGTTGATGGGTGCTGACGAGTTGATGGGTGCAGCACGCCAACATGGCACAAGTATACATATGTAACAAACCTGCACGTTATGCACATGTACCCTAGAACTTAAAGTATAATAATAATAATAATAATAATAATAAAAAATAAAAGTGGGCAAAGGAACTTAATATATATTTCTCAAGGAAGACACATAGATGACCATCAGGTTCATGAAAAAAAAAATGTTTAACATCAGTAGTTGTCAGGGAAACACAAATTAAAACTACAATATGATATCACCTTGCACCTGTTAGAAAGACTATTATCAAAAGGCCAAAAGATATCTGTTGGTGAAGATGTGGAGAACAAAAGGCTCTTGCAGAGTTTGGGTGGGAATGTAAATTAGATTAGCCATTATGAAAAACAGTGGGGAAGTTCCTCAAAAAATGAAAAATATAACTGCCATATGAACTGGCAATCCAACTACTGGGTATATATCCAAAGGAAATAAAATCAGTACATCAAAGAGATATTTGCATTCCTATGTTTATTACCCCATTATTCACAATAGCCAGGATATGGAAGCAAACTGTGTTCATCAACAGGTGAATGGGGAAATAAAATGTAAGATATGTACTTACAAAATGGAATACTATTCAGTCTCAAAAAGGAAGAAAATATTTACACTTAGGACTGCATAGATAAACTCGGAGAACATTAGGTTAAATGAAATAAGCCAGGCTCAGAAAGACAAATACTGGAAGATCTCACTCTGAGGTGGAATTTAAAAAGCTAATCTCATTAAAGTAAAGAGTAGAATAGTGATTACCAGAAAGCAGGGTGTTTAGCAGGCACAGAGGTTTAGGGAGATGTTGATGACAAGATACAAAACTTCAGTTAGGCAGTAGAAATAAGACCAAGAGATTTATTGTACCAGGTGATGACTACAGTTAATGATACATTGCATCCTTGAAAATTTCAAGGAGAGTGGATATAATGTGTTCTTACCACAAAATGCTAACTATGTGAGGTAATGTGTATGTTAAATAGCTATATTTAGTCTTTCCACAATGTATACATACTGTAAGATATTATGTTGTATGCAACAAATATATGAAATTTTATCTGTCAACTTAAAAAAAGAAAAAAAGAAAATATTTGTAAGTCAAAAAAAAAAAAAGATCCTCTAATCAATAGAAACAAACCTGGAAAAATATTTGCAACTAATATTGCAAACAAAATCTAATATCTATGTCACATACATACATAAATCTTAAACATAAAATAAGACCAATAAAATTAATTTGAAAATCAGAAAAATTTATATAATTAGTTAAGTTTACTGTAAGAAAAAGAGAAAAGTTTCTTAAATGTAATCACAGAAACAATACATATTCAAAACTTTGGTAAAGTAATATTTATAAAATATAGAATTTCACAAATATTTAAAAGTTTTTCATTAGACATCATGGCCAAGATTATAGAAAACAGGTTACTGCAACTTCTGGGGTGAAAATTTTCTAAAGGCGAGGTACAGTGACTCACACTTGTAATTTTAGCAGGAAAAAGCAGGAGGATTGCTTCTGGTTAGGAGTTCAAGACCAGCCTGGTCAACATAGTGAGACCCAGTCTTTACAAAAAAGAAAAAGCTAGCCAGGATTGGTGGCTCATGACTATAGTCCCAGCTACCTGGGAGGCTGAGAAAGGTGTATCACTTGAGTGAGTTCAAAGTTGCAGTGAGCTATTATTTTGCCAAGAATGAAAATGTGTCTCAAAAAAAAAAATTCTAATCTCTATGACGGATAATTTAACGTACTTCATTGCAATCCTATTCAAAATCTCAATTTTTTTTTGTAATATTGACAAATTTATTCTAAAGTTTGTCTAGAGAGACAAAAGACCCAGGGTAGTCAATGCAATATTGAAGGAGAACAAAGGCCTGACACTCTGTAACTTCAAGATTTCAAATAAAGCTATGCTAATCAAGACAAGATGGTATTGGTGAAATAATAGATGAATAGAAATTAATGAAACAGATGATACAGTCTAGAAATAGATTTATGTATATATTGTCAACTAATCTTGCATTAAGCAAAAGCAGTACAGTGGAGAAAAGCTAGTATTTTTTACAAAATGGTGCTAGACCAACTGGATATGCAAACAAACAAAACAAAATAAATAAAGGAAGAATCTAGGCACAGACTTTACACTATTTGCAAAAGTTAATTAAAATTGATCACACACCTAAAGATAACAATCTAAATCTAAAATATCTAGAAAATACTGTAGTAGAATATCTAGGTACGACATCAAAGGCATTTTCTTTGACACGAAAAATTAATAAGTTAGACTTTACTAAAATTAAAAATGCATGTCCTACAAAAGACACTGTCAAGATAATAAAAATAAAAGCCAGCCAGGTGGGGTGGCTCAGACCTGTAATCTCAGCACTTTGGGAGGCCAAGGCGGGTGGCTCACGAGGTCAGGAGATCGAAACCACCCTAGCTAACACGGTGAAACCTCGTCTCTACTAAAAATACAAAAAATTAGCCAGTCGTGGTGGTGGGCGCCTGTAGTCCAGGCTACTCAGGAGATTGAGGTAGGAGAAGGGTGTGAATCTGGTAGGCGGAGCTTGCAGTGAACAGAGATCGCACCACTGCACTCCAGCCTGGGCGACAGAGAGAGACTCCGTCCCCCCATTGCCCCAAAAAAAAGAAAGAAAAAAAATATGCCAAGGGGAGATGGGAACTCTCTCTACATATCACTTAATTTTTCTGTGCACCTAAAACTGCTCTAAAAAAGTAAAGTCAATTAAAAAAAATTATGTACTGTTTTATATTTTGACTAAGCAATCCTAAATGTATAAATATAATCCAAAGATACAGTAGAAAAAATGCAGATATTTTTGCATCGCTATTTTAGCATTTTTAATAGCAAAAGATTGGAAATATTTAAATGTCAATCAATTGGAATTGGTTGAATACACTATGATGCGTCTGCAATGTGAAATTTTCTAAAATTGATAAAATGAAACTGGAATGTTTAGGATATATTGTAGAAAGCATATTTAGAATATACTTGAAAAACATCAATGGAAGGATAATTTTTAAAATGATGATAATTTATGATTAGAGACTGGCAATAAAATGGGAAAGACATAGTTAGAAAAAGATTTTTAGAAATATAATTCAATAAAAAGATTTAAATTTGGATTCTGTAATTTATATATTCAAAAAGTCAGTTCATTACCAAAGAAAAAAGCATCTCCTAGTATCTGAAATTAATGTCTGACATAAACACTTAAGGAATCATTTTAAGTCATATATAAGACACTATATATTCTGAGAAAAATATTGTTGCAAGAAAATTGTTAATTTCAAGTCACAGTCTTATTTTTAGCAGTTATATACTTATTTAGAAAAATATATGTTTTGTATATTGTGTATATATATATGTAGAGAGAGATTAATGAGGCAAATACCTAATTTTATTAAAGCTCTTCAGAACCAGTATATAAGTGTGACACGAGATAAGAAAATATAATATAAAAAAAATTCCGTAAACTCTTAATTTGGAATGTTATAGGATCTCATATTGTTTTCAAAAATTGTTATCGCTGCATATGTAAACATCAAGATGAAATCAAGGCTCAGTAGCAATAAGAATCACTAATGCCTCTGTTATGGGCCCCAGATACATTCCCCCACTTAAAAGAGCCAAAAATCCTTGAGGAAATAACAAACTCTGCGTTTTCATCAGGATGTATGAAATTAACCTGGAATATCTTATTCCACAAAGCAAGTGACTTATCACAGAGAGATTAAAGGGGTCCCCTTAGCCCATGATAAGGTTGTCTGGGCATTGAAAGGAATGACTAACATCTATTCAATAAGCTGAATACATAAAAAATCCAATTCCTCTATGAACGGTTAACTAGGTCACCAAATGCTGTAATCTTAAAATTGGCAATCAAAGAAAAATAATTAAAAGTTTATCTTGTCTTTTCTGAAATAACTATATTTCAAAATAAGCTCTGTTTGATAAGAGAAAGTCTTCTCTACAGAAGTCCAGCTACTAATTATGGAAAGAATTAGAAAATAATAATTTTGAAAGCTTTAACAAAAAACTAAACAAAACTTCTTAACATGCAACTGTTTTACAGAGCATTTTACAAAGCGTTTACAGAAAACTTTCTACATCCAATAACTGGGCTTAACATCACTAAAAATGCGGCAATTCTCTGTGATGGGACAAAACACGAAGTTCATAGCACCACTCCTAAAGTGTTGCTAACCAAAACATTTTAACCAAAACTGAATCAAACCATCAGAAGTAACATTTAACTCCTACTCATAGGCATATTATGAGTAGAATTTCAAATTAACATCACAAAGGAGTGAATAATTTAAATGCTGGTGCAAACAAATGAACATGCGAAAGAATGTTTTCCAACAATTTGGAAATAAGATGAAATAGATATCAAGTGATACCAATAAAGTGTTTTGAATTTTGTTATGGGTGATGATAGTATTGCTGCTATGTAATAAAACAGTTGTTTGTTTTCAAAGATGTAAACTGATAGAGAAGGGTTAATGGCAGGATGAAAGGGATTTGTTCTAAAATATTTCAGCCACAAAAACCTAACAAAGACACAAAAAGGGTAGAAAAAGCTAGAGCTCCAAATTACTGATAGTTAATTATTCTGTATGATGAGCCTTTACAGGTTTATTATAACTGTCATTCTACTTTGATATTGCATATTTGTAATATTACACAGTAAACAAATAAATTACATGTAAACAGATATATAGCTAAAAGAATGAGATGGAAACAGATTGGCAGAAAGAGAAGAACAGAGAGTCACAGTTCAAAATGAGCTCTGGAGAAGACAAATATAGAATAAGATCAATGCCAGGAACCTTAAGTTTATAGTCAACTAATGAAAAAGAGCAATGATAAAATTGGGAGCAAGATAAAAAGAAAATCTATCAACACAATACGGTTAGCTCTCCCTTCGACTCTATATCTTGAGAGACAGTAGTAAATATATTCTCCAAAAAGTTTTAAAAAGTGTTGAGCTGCTTTATACATAAACTATCAGTTTGGCTAACGCTCTGACTTAAGATCCCAGTATTACAGAATGGATCCTGAAGCATCTCCAGCTATTTGTAGGAGAACATAGGAAGATAAAAATGTAAATGGAAAACAGTAACTCCAATGGAAGTCCTAGGATAAATTCCTAAGCACAGGTCATAGAAATTAGAGCTGAGACACATGAATGCTAATGTACCTGGGGCCAGATTCATGACAATGCAACTAGTTAAATAAGAATTTCTAAAAGGGACTTGAAATCTGAACGTCTCAAAATCAAGAAACTAGGATACCTATGCTGCACAGCTGCCACACATCCATTCACCTTCCCATGGACAATAGAGAGAAGCTACTTCTCTTAGTCTTAAAAAGATCAATTACTCCAAAGGTGATTTTAAGAGAAGGTTCATTTTTCATGGAATTTAAACAAACTGTCAATATAAGAAGTAACAATATCAAAAATTAATAAGGCTTTCCAGCTACCTTTTGACCCACAAAAGGAGGGACTGGAGGACCACTAGGTTTAGAAAACATAAAGAGTTATTATTTCAACACTCCAATAAAAACTGAGCAGAAGGTGACACAGATCATTGAGATTAGCTGTGGATCCTGCAAGTCACAGGGGAATGGATTTGACTTTTTTCTAGTCAGGTAAGCATCACAACTTTACAATGAAGTTCTAACCGCGTTAACAAAAATATCACCGACAAGAAATCCTTTATGTCAAACTCCATTGCAAATAAATACATATGATGATATTCTTAAAGGCCTAAATAATTCTAATCATAATGCCTAGTACATCCCTCCTATTCAAAGTGTGATCTATGTTATCTATGTTCCCAGCATCACCATTATGTGAGCATGTTTTAGAACTAATAATCTTGGACCCATAACAGAAACACTGAATCAATATTCTCAATGTAATAACATCCCAGATAATTTGTATATAGATTAAAATACGAAGCACACTGGTCTAGAACACATATGAAGTTAGGAGCAAGGCACCCATTGTAAAACAATCTAGCAAGACATTCAAAAGAAATTAAACCAAATGCACACTCGTATGTTGCAAACACAGCATTTATACCTTAAATTATACCACATTATAAATAAGTTGCACTAACCTGTTTTTAATTTACCATCCATAAGTTTCAGCTAACATTGTGACCAGAGAGAGGAAATCTCAATGTATATAGTATTACTTAATTTGGAAGTCCAGTACATAAAAATTTTTGTAATTGGAATCCTAAATGTATTTCTATATACTATTATTTATTTATACACTGTAACTGGCATGTAAATATATTACTAAATATACTACTACAATTAAATCCTATATTCACAAACAAGGAAACAGTGATTTTTCAATTACCCCCAAAACTCCTAAAATTATAAATTTAGAAAACCAAATTAATGAGTACCAAAATTAAAGAACAGAAAGTTTAACTCTAAAAAAAAGTCTGAAATGAGAAATCAAAAATTTTAAGCGTTCTAATAATCTTGTAACTCATGTCTATAAAGAGTTAAAATAAGTTGCTACATAGTAGAAATAAGCTAATTTTTGACACTTTACCATATTTTTCTAAATTTGGGGAAAAATTAGTTAATTGGTTGTATAGCACTATGAACATAGATGATAAAGAAAATCTAAGTTTGAGAAAAGAAGTTAAGTATTCTTCAAAATGCAGGTGATATAAGCAAAATATGAAAAATCTGAATAAAGACGTTAAGATATCAAATAATTCAATATTTCTCTTATCCTTCTAATGAAGTTACATGGGGGAAAGAATGAAGTAATTAAGATAATACTAAATTTAAAAAATTATAAAGCAGAATACATTGAATCAAATCAAAGCAGCTATACATGCTTATAAAAATGCTTCCAGAACGAAGAAAATAGGTATGTACGAAGGAAAAAATATATTTTCAGCAGCAATACTTTCTTTTTTTATTTTATTTATTTATTTATTTATTTATTTATTTTTTATTTATTTATTTTTTTATTTATTTATTTTCGAGACAGAGTCTCACTCTGTCACCGTGGGTGGAGTACAGTGGCGTGATCTTGGCTCACTGCAACCTCTGCTGCCCAGGTTCAAGCAATTCTCCTGCCTCAGCCTCCCGAGTAGCTGAGATTACCGGCACTTGCCACTGTGCCTGGCTAATTTTTGTATTTTTAGTGGAGATGGGGTTTCACCATATTGGTCAGGCTGGTCTTGAACTCCTGACCTCGTGATACACACGCCTCGGCCTCCCAAAGTGCTGGGATTACAGGCGTGAGCAACCGTGCCCGGCAACAATATTTTCAAAAGCCACACAATACACAAAAAGATTTTCAATCAGTTATCTTTTACATACAATAAAGGCTAACACTGGTTTTCTTAAATCAATAAGGGTTTTATGGGCGTAATATAAGTGGATCATATAACTAATGTCAATATAGATTAGTAGGTTTAGAAACTGGAAAAAAGATATTACACTGACTACAGAGACAATTTGGCCAGAAAACTGTTATTATCATCGCTAGGTACTCCCTTATCATTATAGCTGTGAACAGGCAGCTCCACCTCCTTCAATACCTCTCTCTCCCTTTCTCATTTCAGCATCTATGCCCTAGAAAGAGCAATGCAATGAACTGATGTGACTTCCGTTGCCTATACTTTAACTATTTGTTGCTGATGAGGAGGAAAATCAGCCCCATTATGATCTGGCAGGTGAGGTACAACAGAGCATCGCACTAGATTATGGAACATGGAAAACTACTACCAAATATAAACAGTTGCCCTAACTTTTATCACTTTAACTTAATTCACGTTGCTGCAAAAGATTTCCATAGGCTAGGTGGCTTAAACAACAAACATTTATTTCTTGCTGTTCTGGAGGCTACAAGTTTGAGAGCAGCGTGCCAGCATGGTTAGGTTCTCAATGAGAGTTCTCTTCCTGATTATGTCTTCATATGGCCTTTGCTTGGTGTGACCATGAAGAGAAAGGGATCTCATATCTTTTCCTCCTTGTACAAGAGCAATAATCTAATCAAGGGGACTATGCACTCTTGACCTCATCTAAATCTAATCACTTCCCAAGGGTAAATACCATCACATTGGAGATTAAGGCTTCAATATATAAATTCAGAGCAGGGGGTGGTGGGGGCACAAACACTTAGTCCATAGCAGCTGACATGATATAATATTGAAACTCAGGAGTCCCTGAGTTTGTATATATTCTGTTCACCCGTCTCTGCAATTTCACCATATGAAAGAAATCTTCCTTCCTCTTTGATCTTCAGGATTCTAGATATAATTGCACATATTTTCTATTAGCTTTGTCATGAAGACCTCAAAATAGCTCAGCTTCCAACAACGGGGAAACAATTATTGTGATCCACAATGGAAGGATTTCTGTTTGGAGTTCTAACATCATGGTATCAGCAGATTCTAGAACCACGGGGAAGAATAATAAAAATAATACTAGTGATTAAGAAAATATAATTGTTACAAAAGTCATCCCCAGTTCCAAAATTTGGACTTTGGTCTTAGTCCGTTTGGGCTGCTATATCAAAATATTATAAACTGAGTGGTGATTTATAAACAATAACAGTTTATTTCTCAAAGTTCAACGTTTGAGTACCAGCAGTTTGGGTGTCTGGTAATGGCCTGTTTCCTGGTTCATGCATGATGTCCCCGCATTGTGTTCTCATGTGGTGAAAAGGTGAGGTAGCTCTCGTGGGTCTCTTTTATGAAAGGAATCTCATTCATGAAGAAGCCACCATCACAAGGTAATCACCTCCCAAAGGCCCTATTTCCTAATGCTGTCATCTTAAGGGTTAGAATTTCAGCATCTGAATTTCCAGGGAACACAAACATTCAGTTCAAAGCAGGTTTCACATCTGTGAAATCTGAAAATGGGAAGAACAGAACTCTACTGTTTATTGTCAGAAAATGTACAGTATCCTGAGAAATAGAACCTTGTAGTCTTGCAAGCTAGAAACTTCTAATATTTGAATAAAACACAGGGCCATATTTTCTGGCTGATTTCGCATATAAGACTGGTAAATCACGTGGGCTCAGTTTCTTTTTTTATTATTTCTTTCACTGAAAAGGAGTTTTTTTAATTCAGAAGCAACATTATATGGTCTAATAAGGTTTAACATGCAGAAACATATGAAAGAAACTAATAATGAAACAGGACGGGTGGGATAATATGTCTAATGAAGAATATGTCTAATTCTACTAATATGCAGAATATGTATAATCTCTCACTATTTTGGAAAGTGTCCAGTGTAATTAATTAGTTTTCTATCGGTTCTTCTCCCCATGGTACCTGCAAAGAAAAAAAAAAAAGAAAACCACAGCAGGCATATAACTTATTCCCTTCTTCCATGGGGACACCTAAGTAAATGTTGAACTAATAAATTTCCTTGTAATCACGCTAAGGTTATTTACGAGCAGGAAGGTAGCCAAGGAAATTACCTAAAAATGTTTTTAGCAGGATGTACCTGATCTATCTAGACTACTCTTCTGAAATAAAACTGGCTGGAAAGTAGAAGTTAGTTATGGAAACCCTTTTGCCTATGTAATTCATAGAGTATAAAAACTAAGAAGTCCCAAACTTAAACAGCATGCTCTGAACTGACACCTACCTTACATTATTGCATTCGTGCTGGGCTGTTTATCTGAAAACAAAGCAGTTACTAAGGCTAAAAAGAAACAATTCAAAAATTGTGTCTGATAAATTTAGGCCACTGCAATAGAGAAATGTTATTTCCATGTCTACATTAGTTCATAACCTTTTCTGTTGTTAGTATATTTGATGAAATATGAGATTGATGATTTCTGAGAATATGTAACAATGTAAATGTTGTGTCAATAAATATATTATTGTGGAATGGGGATGAGTTGGAAGATTCTCCCACAAATGAGAACATATTCATCAAGGGCTTTATCAGATTATATTTTAAGCATCCATATTATTCAGAAATAGAATGTTCTCCTTTCTACAACTGTAACATTCATAATTTCATAATTGACACATTGAATAAATCCTCAAATTCATTATGTTTATTATGAAGAATTTGTCTCTCTTTTTCTATCACTGTATGAATCTAAAATATATACTAAGATGCTGGACTCGGGCTTAGTAGTCGATGAACTATCAACCTATGTCTTTCCCAAGGCTCTTTTTTACAAGTTTCCATTTTTCTAGCCATTAATAGCCTGGGAGAGGGGAGGGATTACTCTCTTAAGTGTAGCCAGCACCAAACAGAGACTTTCCATTATTCTCACTTCCCTCAAGTTGGCATTATTGGTGACTTAGTATGTTGTAGTTCCTATAACAAAAATAATACAGATTGGGTGTCTTATTAATCAACAAACATGTATTTGTCACAGTTCTGGATGTCCAAGATACATGTCCAAAATATGTAGTGTCTAGTGACAACCTGCTTTCTGGCTTGCAGACTTCACCTTCTGCCTGTATGCTTGCATGGCCTGGAGAGAGATAATCTCTCTCATCCTTCCTTATAAGGGCACTCATTTCATTTATAAGGGAATCACTCTCATGGCAGAATTATTTCCCAAAGGCCTTACCTCACTGGGGAGGTAGACTTCCAAATACTATCACATTGGGGTTAGACTTCAAGCATAAAAAATTTTAGAGAATACAAACATTCAGTCTACAGTGATGGTTCAGTAAATTGGGTAAAGCAGCATCCACAAATGTACTAAACTCTAGGCTATATGCAACTGTACATCTTCATCATGAAACCATTAGTGTAACACTGTGATATTAATTTCCTCTTTGGAAAAAGATACAGGAAAAGTTAATTGTTTATGTGAATGTCCTAGGAAAAGTAAAGTGCAGACTATTAAGACAGAAAAACAAGTCATTATAGATATTACCAACAAGGTAAAGGTTACATTTCTATTGCTGATTTGGGGCCCTTTCTTTTATTCATACAGGCACCTAGCCTGATCCAATACTGACAGAATAAACACTGACAATTTTGAGGTTATGGGCAATACCAAACAAGATTGAGAAGGATTAAGTACAGGTTACTTATACTTATACTCTAGTCAATAAGGAGATAACATAAAAATAAAACCAATAATGAGTATGTGTTTCTCCAAATTAGAAAGAAGTGCTTCTTTCTTCAAAACAGTTTCCTACCACTAATAAAATGATTTCCATAACAAATATATGTGACACATGTGATATTAATGATATCAAATAAGATGGTACAGTGCAACACTAAATAACTT
This sequence comes from Macaca nemestrina, assembly GCF_043159975.1. Taxonomy (NCBI): domain Eukaryota; kingdom Metazoa; phylum Chordata; class Mammalia; order Primates; family Cercopithecidae; genus Macaca; species Macaca nemestrina. Next base: position 64,006,976 of record NC_092140.1, read on the forward strand.
TACATGGTATATATAAATGTAGTACTTATATGTATTATTTTTCTCTCTGACATTTACAAGACAATTATAAATATTAACTATATCACTTTTTCTCTTACCTTTTTCTCCTATATAATCTAGGTTTTTTTAGTGGACCTGCATTCTATAAAATAATAAATCAGAATACCTAGAAGGGTATATAATGCCACCTAGATATGGATAAAATGTCAAATAAGATTTTGGATCTCTCCTATGGATACAAGCTTGAGTGTGCTTTCATAATTATTGCAATTATGTGTGCTAGGGAAAAGTATGCTTTATTACTACTGGTTCTCTTTTGAAGTTTCAGTAGAAACATTTTCATGGATTTTGAACAGGCAAATATATAAAATGTGGAGATGATTGTGGTATGCCACACCACACTCCTTCCACGATGCCTTCATATACCACAGATGTTTTAAAGTTTGAAAACTGCACTTCCCATGTTCATGCACTTCCATGAACGTTGTGGCTGGCTAGAGTTCTGAATATAAATAAGGCTTTTACAGATTTCGATGCATTTCTACAAGATATGGAAGGCACAATTAACATAGAAGTTATTTTCCTACTTCTTTCTGCAAGTTTTCTGCTGTTATGAAAGGTTTTGAAGACATCAGATTACCCTTTGCCACTGTTGCAATCACCATTGTCCTTCTTCAACTTCATTCTGAAGCAGTGGTTTGGGCTTATTATTTTTTTTATCCTTTTATGTCAGCGATAGTTAAAGGGGTCTTAAATTCAGAGTTCATGTGTTGGCTTGACAGGTGGAACCTTATTTGATGGGTGATAATATTTTATAGGATTCATTCATGGTGTCCCTGTCTAAAGCCTGGTCCTTTATCCCTTTCAATAATATGATAAACATTTTCCAACAAAATGTTTTCTAATTTAAAACACCAAAAATTCCTTTTATTTATTGTCCTGAATCTAGGCTGATATGGTAGGTGATACCAAAAATGAGTTAAAGTTAAGGTATTGGCTAGTTATTGGTGGCATAAGGCAAAGAGCCCGAGTTGTTTGTTAGTCTATTGCAAAAATATTTGGTGAAACTGAAATTTGTGTTATTCTCAGTGGCTATCCATGTTACTGAGAGGTTGAGCATTAGTAGAACTAGTTTGTAAGCCTCAAAATGTAACTGTATGCTGGCTCCTGCTTTTGACTTGAACAAATTACTTTAAGAAGAAAATTAAGTGAGGCTTATTGTAATACGTGGCTATGGAGACGTAGCCTTAGCAAGAGATAATACAGCAAGGGGTTTTAAGGCCTGAGTATTTGTCACAGTCAATGGAAGGCAATCCAAAGCCAAATATCAGGTATAAGATGTTACCTTCCCACCGAAGTCAGTAATTTTAGATACCCTAAAGTTTGCCACCATTAATTTAAGAAAGATGAAAGAAAGGGATCAGCACAAAGGCATTGATGGTAGACAAGAAGCATTCAGTGTTTTGTCTAGACAAGCCCTTTGACTATGTTCATTTGCCCAAAGAACTGAATGAAAGGAAATAGGTCCAAAGCCAAATCAGTTTCTAGAGTCTTATATTGCCAAAGAAACCACAAGTCTGGCCTGCAAAATATAATAGTTGTTCAAATTTTAAAGCAAACCCTGGGCTCTAAACCTGCACCAGATGGAAGCCTGCTGGGAAAGCTGTGCAGCCTCATATTTCTGACGTGCCTGCAGATGAGATTGAGCGAGAAGAATTCTTCCAGTAAGCAAAGCCAGGGGCTATGGAACATAGCAGAAAACAAAGTTAACTCAGAGAGCAAAACCAGTTTGTCCACAAATATCTTGCTCTACTGCCAAAACAGGGACTTTTCAAAATTCCTGCCCAATGGTATTTTATAACTCCTATGAACAAGAGACTGTTGGGTGTTTTTTATTCTTTTGTTCTCTTAATGAAATTTTTTGTTGAGCATACCTTGTTCATACAGCATAGTTGGATATTAGTTATAATTTCCATTCTATTAAAAGTCACTAGACTACAAATAGCCGCATCTAAACTCATGAAGAGGTCTGCACAACACTTAGAAATCTTAAACTTAGATGAAGATGTGATCATTATCAAACTTTAGTTTATTCAATTGATGGAAGGTTAAGTTTGTGCAATTACAAAAGTATTCATGGATCTCTGGGTAGCAGAGGCAAAGCTTATTACTATTCCACATGCAATGTCTTCTTTTTTCTATTTAGTAAATGCTCCTGAATTTTAAGTAGGCATATGATGACCAAGCTAGGCCAAACATGCTTTCTCCCATTGACGCCGGAAGTGTCAATATGATAAGTTCCTGACAATGAGGATGTGAACAGAAATGACCAGTTTTTAACAATAGTATAAGAATTTAAGTGGCAGAGATACAGTTATATCTTCATCCCTATCCTTTCACCAAAGCTATAGCAATATTTCATTATATTTACTTTAAATTCAAAAGACTTAAATATATTTTTAAATATCTGGCCCCTCCTTCTAATGTTGTGAATAAATAAAAATTTATGTGAGAGGGTAGTGACTGAGATGTAGAACAGAGGGAGATCAAATAATAAGAGAATAATAAGAGAGACTCTTTTTTTTTGTCACAAATACAAGAAATTTGAAGAGTGAAAACTTTAGAGAGCCTTCCTATGGACCATGAAATCTGCAGAAAAAAAGTGTTTGCCATATATTCATGTTTCATTTATACAGACATAATCTAGGTAATTAGTTTAATCAATGTAAAAACACTTATGTATTTCATCTTTTGTTTCTAAAAGATGGAAGGGTAGAGCTCTTTTATGACACTGTTTTGTTTGAGTCAATAAAGTAAACATCTTTAAGTCTGACATTCCTTGCAAAGACAAGTTTTTATGTTTTTAAAAAATATTTTCTTTGCAAAAATGAGAAGTCATTATAAATATGTCTTTAAGAGTGTTTAGTATTTACAGAAAATACAATGATGTATTTCCATAGCTTCCATGAAGGAAAGGAAAGGCATACCTCTGTCACTTAGCAAATTCTCATAGTGTTAGAATCTAAATCTTGTGTATAAGTGACTTGCATTTATGGTGGAAACTCTGCAAACCATTAACTGCTTTGTGTGTATGTATAAGCAGCTTTAAGTAATTTGTAGTAAAAGCCAGTGTTAATAAATTTCCATATCTTAAATGACTCCATGCCAGTAAATTTGTGGAGCCATTTTAAAAATTTCAACCTAAAGAGAGTTTTATCTGCTTCCTGCTTATTTTTTCTTTTTACCCCTCGATTCCCAAGCTTAGTATATTTAAATACATTTAGTTTATTTACTGTTTTGATTCTTCACAACTCAATCTCTGTTTCTGTAGACAGTCTGATGAATGCATAAGTACCACAAGAACTATGAAAATGTAAATTTTAGGAGGTACTCTTTCTGAAACTAGGCTAGTGAGCATGGTAATTGTACTAAATCTGCCTTTTCTGTAGTATTCCAGCAACTTGAAAATACCCTGACTAGAATTTTTATTTGACTATACTATAAAATGCACAGAATGATATACATTTTTGGGCATGTGACCCAACAAAATTTGTTGCGTTGTAGTTAGATACCCTGTGAGTGTCTGTGCACATTTTGTCTATTAAATATGTACATGGATGACTGTTATTAAAAACAAATTTGCAAGGACACTTTATTCAGTGCTTGGGGATAACAAGAGTATATGAAATTTATATATATTAACAAAATAATGTGTATACATAAAAAATTAAAAAATAATTGTTTATTTAAAAGACTATATAAAAGGATTCATATCTCTTTCTTCATATACATATTACATATATAGTTGTAAACTGCCTATATATAAACTACCTATTGACTTCCCATCTTTGGAACATTAATGCTTACTTCACTAATAGTTACTCTACTATCTTTCATTTCCTGTATTCATGTTATTAACATAATCTAGTTAGCAGCTAATTCAACTCAGTTAATTTAAATTAGCATATTTTATAGACTATTCAAATCCTGACTGAAACTCTCTCTCTGTTTCACTGTCTTTTATTTCTTTCACGCTGTCTAGATAAACAGATAGACAAGTGAAATATAGATATAGATATAGGTGGATATATGGGTGTGTATTTACAATGTATTGAATTTGAGCAAGCTAAATAAATTTTCTGTGTCTTGGTTTTCTATTCTGTAATGTCAACTATCTATGTTCAAGGCAGTTATGTGGATTATGTGAGAGAATGCATATAAATTAATTAGAACCATGCCTGGCATTTTATAAATGCTTAATGTGGTTATCTAACACTATAATCAAGATTACCGGTAATCCTATAGAAATATACTAATACCTCTACAATAATTGCATTCCTATTTTTGGTTATATCTACTTTAGACAGCTGAGCATCAGGCCATGGTGACCTCCTTGGCTTTTCCTATTACTCACTGTCCCAGACAAGGTGACTTCCAATTGCATTCAGGCACACAATGACTTTTTGAATTATTAAGATACAATAATTCAATATTTATTTCTATGGACATAATTAGACTTGTCATGCTTTGTAGATGAATTGACTTTCAAAATTAAAAATCTTTGAAAATACGATGCTTCCTGCATTATGGCTAAGCAAACATTGTTGAATACACAATTCCAGCTGATGAATAAACTGGCATTGTCTGTATAATGGCTTCATTGCCTCCTTTCTTACATAGTTCAAGAGAAAACATCTAAAATGTTAACTTAAAATTTTTTGAATTGTCTATTATTCAAACACCTGTCCTATTTGCTTCATAAATTAACCATACCTTCTTTTCAAATATTCTCACTTAAGATTACTAAGATTATTTTGCTTATACAGTGAACAAATGTCTTCACTCTATTTGAACAGTCCATCTACTAAATAAAGCTGTAATTTCCAGACCCTTTATCTTCTTGCTTCATCCTGCCCCAGCTGCTTTCTAGAACTAAAGTGTATCCAAATCCAGAGAATTTAGTTCATTACACTTTTAATGTGGTCTAATATTTAATTTGTATATGAATCACAATACTTAATTTTCTTTTTTTTTTTTTTCTTGTTTGCCTTCACATTTGATTCCCATTTTCATTGTTATTTAATGAAAAATCCCAAGTCATTTTCTTTGAAAAAGTTGAGGATATTTCTCCATTTTGTTATCGAAAACTGTGTAGACAATATGATTTTAATTTTTAGTTGGTGGTTACCTAATTTCTTTCTCACACCATTCAGGATTTTTTTTATTATAATTCTGAAATTTCAAGGAGTATATGCTTGTGTGTTGGACTTTTACTACGCATAACCTGATATTCGGTGAGATCTTTTTCTTTGAACACTTATGCCAAACTTCAAAGTACCATGTACTTTTATCAATTCAAAATTGCCTTCCTTACTTTTCTGTCAGATTTTTTTTCTGAAAATGATATTAAAGTAAACCTCTATAACATTGTTTTACAATATTTTTGAGGTATAGTTGACATGATAAAATGCACATAATAAGTTGCAAAATTTAACAGGAATGTGTGTGTGAATGAACTATTTACCATCAAAATAAGAAATATATCTACACTGGACAAAAGTTCTGCTTTTCATCACTGTAAATTAGTTTGTATTTTATATGCAAATTAATTCATATTTTCCATATTTTTATATACTTGAAATAATTTTGTATGTGTTGTTTTGGTCTGGCTTCTTTCCTCAACATAATTATTTTGAGGTTTATGTTGTTATGTTTATTAGTCGTTCTTTCCTTTTTTTGCTAAATATCATCACTCTGGACAGACATTCAACAAATTATTTAGACATATAGCTGTCTAAGCTTATTTAAAGTGTTTACAGTTTTAATGATAACAAAACTCTGAATATTCATGCATAGATTTTTGTATGGACGTAAGTCTCTTTTTTTTTTCTCTTGAGTAAATAACTGTATTAGATACATGTTAACTTGTTAAGACAATGTCAATTGTTCAGTAATTTTACCATTTGCCTTCCTCCCTCTTTCCATCGTTTCCTTTCTCCTTCTCTTTTTATCTCTTTGTTTTTTTCCTTCTTTCCCTCCTTCCCTCCCTCATTCCTTCTTTCCTGCCTTTCTTTCTTTTGCTTTCTTTCCTTTTCTTTCCACTATCTTTTTTTTTATTTCACTCCTTCTATTTCTCTCTTCTTTCTTTTTCTTCCTCTCTTTCTTTCTCTCTCTTATTTTTTCTTTCTTTCTGGTGGCTGTTGCCTGAGTTTCTTTTTTTATTCCTCCTACTTATATTCTGTTTATATCTTAGCAACCAAAGTCTCAGTTATAAATAATGCCTTATTAAAGCATTATTAAATAATACTTTATTTTTATCTAATGGTATGTTGTTTCATAGCGTTTGGTTCTTGTGTGAGTTAATGGGTGCAGGGTGGAATGATTCCTCAAATTTTACTAACTATATTCACATTTTGTTTATATATGCTATTCTCCTCCTTTATTGCCTCATTTATCTGGTGTTCACTTTCTATGAGTTTATTTTTATCATTCTCTTGATTACTTTTGATTTTCCTGTAGGTTTACCCTCAACAGTAAAGGACTAGGTAAAAAACTAAAGGAAGCTGTAAGTGTGCAGTACTTTTTCCTTCCTTTCTATGCAGTTATAAGATCCCTCAATAAGTGGGTGTTAAAAATATACAGATTGCAATCTGATTTAAATTTTTTGTTGTTGGTGGTTGTAAATTGCAGTAGAAGCAATATTAAGTGATTGACTCTCTAAGAGGTGGAAAAAGAGATCTACTCTTTTGTGAAACAAAAGTAGGGTTTTACATAAACTAGAAGAATCACATAAAATAAGCCAATTAAGCAGTAAAGATAAACAACCTCTATTTGAAATTTCTATTGTAGGGGAGGAGAAATTGTCTCTCCTCCCTCTTAGGGTTTTCCCCTGGACTCGAGAATTAAACTGATGTAAGAAAAATTAACAGAAGAAAAGCATACAAATATATTTAATTAGAGTTTTACATGACATGGTAGTCCTTAAGCAAAAATGAAGATCCAAAGAAACAGAGTCAAACACTTATGTATGTGTTGGACACAGAGTAGTACATTGTGGAAACGTGTCAAGGCAAATGGGTTAGGACTACGGTACTTAATTGGGTGAAGAAGTAAGTAGGAGGATAAGGGATAGTTTTAAAAATTGTATTGTAAAGATTTCTCCCAGCTTCAACTTCCTGCCTTTGATGATAAGAATGTTACTTTCCTTTTGTTCTAGAGATGACATCTTCTGTAGGAGAGTTTTATCGCCTGCATTCAGGAAGATAAAAGGAAGGGTCAGAGAGGTCTTTTTGCATCTACTGTTTTTTTTTTTTTTTTTTTTTTTTTAAGTACCTTTAGCTCAAAATAATCTTTATTGCAAGGTGACTTATTTATGTTCTGAACTCCAACTCCATCTAGTATCTTATCATTATAAACATGTATTTCTATGGACCCAATAGTGTCAGCAACATAAAAAGTTCTAAGAGACATAAACCTATTAATTGCACAGTAATTACCATTCCCTAGTAGTTTTATGTAAAAGCAGAAAATACGTTTTTGGCAGCAAAGTATCCTCAAAATACCTCCTATAATTCTGTGTTGCTGACACTGATATTCATCATTTGAGATTAACACCAGGGTCTTATTCTTAGTCATTCAGTAAGTTTTCTTGTGTTGATTTTTAAAACACAGAATCACTCCATAACCACTAATTTAAACAGTGCAAATTGGGCAGGTTGGTTCATGCCTGTAATTCCAGCACTTTGGGAGGCTGAGGTGGGCAGATTGCTTGAGCCCAGGAGTTTGAAACCAGCCTGGGTAGCATGGCAAAACCCTGTCTCTATCAAAAATACAAAAAAGTTAGCCAGGTGTGGGTGTGCATAGTCTTAGCTACTCAGGAGGCTGATATGAAAGGATTACTTGAGCCCAGGAGGCAGAGGCTACAGTGAGCCAAGATTGGGCCACAGTACTCCAGCCTGTGCAATAGAGTGAGATCCTGTCTCAAAGAAAAAGAAAAAGAAAAAAAAAAAACAGTACAGTGCAGAGGAGAAATTATGTGCCTTTCTATTTTAAAAGTTTCACAATTGGATTATTCTTACCTAGTTAAAGGTAAAACTAACTTTCCTGAAGAATAATTTTCTACTAAAACATAAATATTACTTGTAACCAATTACCTATAATTAGCAATGTAAATTTACATTTCGTTATGCTCTTAGATCCTACGTATGAAGAATTCTAAGTCCCATTGGGGATGTCTTGTCTGTACTCTATGATGAAATGGCTTCAGCTATGACTTGAATAACTGCAAGTAGTATAAGAAACTAAGGGGTGGGATTATCCCTTAGCTTCTAGATGTATTTTCTAGATACATCTTCACTCATATGTATGGTACCTGGGTTGAGATGACTTCAAGCCTGGGATCAAACAGCACTCTCAAATGAATTCTAAGTGCAGATTTTATATTTTCTTTGGGCTTCTCACAACTTGGCACCTGGATTCCAGAGGCAGTATCAAAAGATACAGCAATCAAAAAACAAGTTTTCTACTTGAAAGGCATGGCCTTTCTGATGTAGGTTAAGAATTTATATATAACGTCTTCTGCCACATTTTGTTGATTCTTTTATCTTCTTGCTTGTAGAATGACAAGGTGACACAGCAAAAGAACATGTGGAATGGGCAATGTTATGTCCATCTTTGCAAAATGAAACCCCTCACAATATCCCAGGAATGTTTGACTCATTAAAATGATAAACATTATTCACAATTCAGTTAAACAAGTTGCACTTATTACTTATTCTCATAATAGCTCATTATAAGAAATTTAATAAAGAATTTCACCATAAATAGCATATAATAAATCAAATTTGCCTGCGTAAGTTGTGATAGGTAAGCCAAAATTTGATTACTCTGTATTACAAAATAACGAAATGAAAGAAATACTTATTATAAGCATCTGTATAAATTTAGACTTACTTTCAATAAAAGCTATAGGCATACTAATCATTTTCAATAATAACAAAAATATAATAAAAATTAAATATTAACTTTTAGTTGTTGAAAAGAACTCTTATAGAAACAGAAATCACAAAAGGAAGGAATTTTTAAATTCTTAAAACAAGAAACAATTAGCTAGTGATGTGATTTGGATGTGTCCCTGCCCAAATCTCATGTTGAATTGTAATCCTCAGGGTTGGAGGAGGGGCCTGGTTGAAGGTGATTGAATGGTAAAGCCAATTTTCCCCTTGCTGATCTTGTGATAGTGAGTGAGATTATGATATCTAGTGGTTTAGTAGTGTGTAGCATGTCCTGCTTCTCTCTCTTCCTCCTGCTCCTGCTCCAGCCATTAAGACCAGCCTGCTTCCCCTTCGCCTTCCACCATGATTGAAAGTTTCCTGAGGCCTGCTCAGCCGTGCTACCTGTACAGCCTGTGGACCCATGAGCTAACAAATTACTCAGTCTCAGTATTTTTTTACAGCAGTGAGAGAATGGAGTAACACAACTAGAAAGCTGTTATGGCAAATAGATTTAAGAACTACTGGGGCCTAGTACGGTGGCTCACACCTGTAATCCCAGAACTTTGGGAGGCCGAGGCGGGCAGATCACGAGATCAGGAGATTGAGACCATCCTGGCTAACACGGTGAAATCCCGTCTCTACTAAAAACATACAAAAAATTTGGCCGGGCGTGGTGGCGGGTGCCTGTAGTCTCAGCTACTCAGGAGGCTGAGGCAGGAGTATGGCGAGAACCCAGGAGGCCAAGCTTGCGGTGAGCTGAGATCACGCCACTGCACTCCAGTCTGAGAGACAGAGCAAGACTCTGTCTCAAAAAAAAAAGGAAAAAAAAAAAAAAAAAAAAAAAAACTACTGGTCTAAAATGAATAGATAAAAATTAATGAAGAAAAGTCCAGAAATATTCACAGTTTATGAGAAAGACATGTAAGCACATGTATCATGTAAACTAAATACTTGAGAGTGATACTTTTCTACAAATTCACCTCAGTAAATTTGAATATTTTGTTCTAATTATCTGAGAAAGATGAAAAAATAATTCAAGAAAAACTTTAATATCTAAGTACATTTGTAACTATAAATATTAAGAAATCTCCCTGTATTAGTTTGTTCTCACATTGCTTTAAAGAACTACCTGAAACTGGGCAATTTACGAAGAAAAGACATTAAGTTGACTCACAGTTCCACAGGTTATACAGGAGGCACGGATGGGGAGGCCTCAGGAAACTTACACTCATGGTGGAAGGTGAAGGGGAAGCAAACTCCGCTTCACATGGTAGCAGGAGAGAGAAAAAATGAAAGAAGTGCTATACACTTTTAAGCCACAAGATCTCGTGAGAACTCACTTATCGCAAGAACAGTAATGAAGAAGTCTGCCCCCTTCATCCAATCACCACCCACCAGGTCCCTCCTCCAACACTAAGTTTGGCAACTTGAGATGAGATTTGGGTGGAGACACTTAGCCAAACTATATCACTCTCTCACAAAACTTTTAGGGATAGGTAAAACCTATACCTTTTTAGCTTGTCTGAAATAACAGGGCATAAAGAAAGTTGCCAATGGCGTTTACTTACAAAGTTAAATTTATCTGAAATAAAAATATAATGGCAAAAATACCTAATGGTATTACACAGATTAATATCACTTACACATATTGATGCAAAAGTTCTAAGCATTATATTACCTCTTAGTGGCTTACAATGTGCAAAAAGAATAATAAATGTGCCATGAAGAAATGGTTCCTTCATGGGTTGTGGAATAGTTAATATTGAGATACTCGATTCATATATTTTATTGTATTAAATAAGAAAAGCATATTGATATCTAATGAAAAATCATTTGAAGAAAAACTCTGTTTTCACAAATAGTTCTTTGTCTTTCATCTCTTGCACTCTCTTTTGACATTATTTATAATATTGAAAGGCAGTAAAAGGATAACTGCCATCAAAAGTTTAACATCGCTCTTAGCTAAAAAGGTGAAAATAATAGACTTGAATAAATGTTAGAAATTTAGTTATATAATGATGATTATTTGCAAATAGAAAGAATTTTCCACCTCAACTCTAGAAGAAAATCAACTGAAAAACCAGTAAAGATACTTCATTAAGATACATATTTAACACAATTAAATGTAAAAGTACGTCTCTACAGTAATCATGCTTGAAAATATGTTAGCATTATAACAGATTGAATTTTCAGAAAAATCTAACCTAATATGATATAACTAAAATGATAACTATTTGATACTGTTGGAAAGGCATTTATTTAAAAGGTTATAGAGATAGAAGATTAAAAATATTAATTTGTCCGGGCATGATGACTACACCTGTAATCCCAGCACTTTGGGAGGCCGAGGTGGGTGAATCACCTGAGGTAAGGAGTTCGAGACCAGCCTGGCCAACATGGTGAAATCATGTCTCTACTAAAAATGCAAAAGTTAGCCAGGCATGGTGGCACACACCTGTAATCCCAGCTACTAGGGAAGCTGAGGCAGCAGAATCACTTAAACCCAGGATGTGGAGATTGCAGTGGGCCTAGATTGTGCCACTGAACTCCAGTGTGGGAGACAGAGTAAGACCCTAACAACAACAAAAAATTTATTAGATAAACTACATTTGCACGTAGGAGTTAGTTATTATTCTGTAAAATATGTAGACATGGCCACAGTTTCATATGAATGCTCTATACACCAAAAAATTTAAATACAACATATGTAGTAAATATTTTCTTCAAGTGAAGTACTAAACATAAATTTGGAAACAATTATATAATATTTATACTCTAAAATGAAAAATAAAACATAATGCCTACAAATTTCAAAAAAATGAAAACAAATAAGAGATTTTCCATGAAGTTAGAGGAATTACTCGGTGGAATGTGAATGCCAACACTACATAAACCAAAGTGTTATTTTAGTGAAATATCAACTACAAAAACAAAGGTTTTTTTTTTTTTTTTTTTTTTGGACAGAGTCTCACTCCATCACCCAGGCTGGAGTGCAGTGGCATGATCTTGGCTCACTGCAACCTCCACCTCCCAGGTTCAGGCGATTCTCCTGACTCAGTCTCCCAAATAGCTGGGACAACAGGCATGCACCACCACGCCCAGCTAATTTGTGTATTTTTCATAGAGACGGGTTTTTGCCATGTTTGTTAGGCTGGTGTCGAACTCCTGACCTCAAGTGATCCACCCGCCTCAGTGTCCCAAAGTTCTGGGATTACAGTTGTGATTCCACATGCCTAGTCCAATAATTTTCTAATGGAAGATTGCATGTACATTAAGACCTGTAACTTTTTTGAAACTTTTACACTTCAAGTTTGATATACAGAAAACTCTGAAATAAAAATAAATATTAATTATTAAGTGAAGAACAAAGGCAGCAATAATTTTCATTCAGTGTATGCCTTGAAGAATAGTTGTATTGGGTATGTTTCTTGTGATATGTTTTTAAGCACCATTGTAAAGTTTTGTTTTTGTTTGTTTTTTGTTTGTTTGAGATGGATTTTCGCTTTTTCATCCAGGCTGGAGTGCAGTGGTGCAATGTCGGTTCACTGAAACCTCTGCCTTCTGGTTTTAAGCGATTCTCCTGCCTCAGTCTCCTGAGTAGTTGGGACACAGGTGTCCGCCACCACACCCCGCTAATTTTCATATTTTTTAGTAGAGACATGGTTTCACCATGTTGGCCAGTCTGGTCTCAAACTCCTGACCTCATGATTGGCCCATCTCAGGCTCCCAAAGTGCTAGGAGTAAAGTTTTTAAAAATCAGTACCTTACCTAAAGAAATCATTGAAAACACCATGTAAAATATATTTTGCTTTGTTGTCTCATTCATGATATTTAGAAATCACATTTTTTTATAAAAATAAATGCTATACTAAAAATCACCTTGCCATTTGTTGCCCAAAGAGTTAGGCTCCATTTAGCTCTTTTCTTGATGAAATGACAGGCCTCCCTAAGTCAATGCATTTCAAAATGTATTAAGACAGTGTCCTTAATGCTGGAGAAAAGTAAACTTTCACTGCTGGTTTATAGCCTGAAGGGATCTTCCACATGCAAAAAACTTTCATCAGAATTTTCTATTTTCCTTCATTGTGTGTGTGTGTGTGTGTGTGTGTGTGTAATGTTACATTTTGCTATATATGTGTTTGCTACAAAAATGTCTTAAAATATTTTCTGTGAAATAAAATAAATGTTGCCATGAATTTCTTTAAGAAACGTTTCAATTTTAAAGTATCAATTGTTCGGAAGAAAAGAAAAAAAAACTTCATAGGCGAATAAGACAAATCTCTACAACTCCATAGCCAATGAATTGTGAATTAGACAACAGTCATTTAAGATAAAACATTTCTGGCTTTTGACTCAGATTGGTACAAACATTGGTAATTACATTTATCCGCAAAACATTAGTCTAGTCTATAGTAACCAAGTACAATAATGATGCTTATGGTTTGTATGTTACCCAATACATGTTAGTTTTGCAAAACTATGTAGTTTAATCAATTGCATAGATCAGATGCAATATGAATTAAAGTTCGACAATTTTTTTAATTAAAATAATTAAAAACTTGTATACACCCTTTCCTATCACTTTCTCATATCTTGCACATTTTCTCTAATTCCTGCTTTACTTTCCATGTTTGGATGTTGTACCCACCATCTGACTTTCCTTTCCTGGGAAAGGATACAAATAAAATAGGATGCATGCACAGCATAAAATACTACATGTCAGTTGGAAGCAACACATCAGTTGTTCACATAGAGACACAAATATAACACATTGCTAAAAATAAATAAATAATTAAATACATATGTACACACATAGACAAATACACAAAATAATAGACTAACTTAAATCTATAACATAATTCTATATATGTAATGAAAGCAGATGGTTTTAAGACCATTTTTATTTTCAAAGATTATTTTCAAACTGCAAATACACTATCAGGTTACACAGACTGTAAAATTTTTCCTAACTCAAACAATCCATTTGCTACATCTGTGCCCACATTGGTTATGATCCTACCTCATCTATTCTTAACCAGTTGTCTTTTTCAAAGTATACTTCATCACTATTTTCTTATTTTGTCTTTGTCTTAGCTATGGTAATCCAAAACTACTATAAAAATAGGCTTAAATTATACAACAGTTCTAAAAAGGGAATCTATTTGTCACTCACAGTTCATAGCGCTGCTCTTGGATAGCAGGGGCTTTGTTGTACATGGTGACTCAGGGCTCTAGTCTCCTGCCAACCTTTGTCTCTATAGTCCCTTAGGGCTGGCATTTTTGAATTTTGCTGTGACCTCAAAGTAACTGGAAAACATATTGACACAAAGATTGCTTTCACCCCATATGTCCTCCCACCCAGTAGTTTTTTATTCACAAAGTTAGAGGCAGGCCAGATAATTCGCTTCTAGCATATTTCTAGATCCTGCTAATGTTGTTGCACACTTTGAAAAACTCCCATCCCAGGGCATCGTCTTTCTCTGCATTCTGCCGGGGAAAGTGGCAGGAGAATGCAGAGAAAGCACAAACACTCTTTCTCTCTAGGCTTGGAAACGATTTACCTAGCTCACAAGGAATTTCAGGGCAATTCACTTCTTTCTATGGAAAAGTAACACAGATATTGTGAGGCAGTCTTTCCTTCTGGCCACCAAAACCTGAATATTTCTTCATAAACAAAGCATATCTATTTTAATATCACAGGTATTATTTACTGCAATGGCTCCCCTAGTCTTTCACCAAAGACTACAACCATATGCTCAGAGGGTACTACACTGGGGAAAGGGTAACTCCAGTTACTATGAGGATTATCAGACAAAAGGTCTGATTGACACTGCCACTCAGAGACACAAATGTTTTGTAGCTCCTTTATTAGAAGTGGGTCTTAAAAGGATAAGGAAAAATGAAGTCCCAGCTAAAGTAGTTAACAGTGAGCCAACTAGGTCTGCAGACTTATCTAGTAGTCAATACCTTAATCCACAAGGGTGTAATTAGTACTGTGAGACTTGCCAGTAGGAATAATTCCTACATTGATTCCTTAGCCTGTGGAGTAGAAGCTACAATATTGGACA
This sequence comes from Macaca nemestrina, assembly GCF_043159975.1. Classification (NCBI taxonomy): domain Eukaryota; kingdom Metazoa; phylum Chordata; class Mammalia; order Primates; family Cercopithecidae; genus Macaca; species Macaca nemestrina. Next base: position 64,022,037 of record NC_092140.1, read on the forward strand.
AGGCCAAATATAACTCTGAAACTAGTCTCTTCCTGTGAGAGAACATAATCTCTGCAGGTTAGGCTTATATACCTTTTGCAGAAGAGTTTGTGGCATGTCACTGAAGCCTAGCTGTATTAGTCTGTTTTCACACTGCTGATAAAGACATACCTGAGACTGGGCAATTTACAAAGAAAAAGGTTTAATGGATTTACAGTCCCACATGGCTGGGGAGGCCTCACAATCATGGTGGAAGGCAAGGAGGAGCAAGTCATATCTTACATGGATGGCAGCAGGCAAAGAAAGAGCTTGTGCAGGGAATCTTCCATTTTCAAAACTATCAGATTTGTTGAGACTTATTAACTATCATGAGAACAGCATAGGCAAGACTCGTCCCCGTAATTCAATCACCTCCCACCGGGTTCCTCCCACAACACATAGGAATTGTGGGAGTTAAAATTCAAGATGAGATTTTGGTAGGACAGAGCCAAACCATATCATTCCCTACAATCCCTCCCAAATCTCATGTCCTAACATTTCAAAACCAATCATGACTACCCAACAGTCCCCCAAAGTCTTAACTCATTTCAGCATTAACTCAAAAGGCCACAGTCCAACGTCTCATCTGAAACAAGGCAAATTTCTTCGGCCTGTGAGCCTGTAAAATCAAAAGCAAGTTAGATACCTTCTAGATAGAATGGGGGTACAGGCATTGAGTAAATACAGCCATTCCAAATGCGAGAAACTGGCCAAAACAAAGGGGCTACAGGCCTCTTGCAAGTCCAAAATCCAGCAGGGCATGTGGTGCAAGCTGTCAGTGGATCTACTATTCTGGAACCTGGAGGACAGTGGCCCGCTTCTCACAGCTCCAGTAGGTGGTGCTCCAGCAAGGACTTTGTGTGCCAGCTCTGACCCCACATTTTCCTTCTGCACTGCCTAGTAGAGGTTCTCCATGAAGGCCTCGTCCCTTCAGAAAACTTTTTCCTGGGCATCCAGGTATTTCCATACATTCTCTGAAATCTAGGCAGAGGTTCCCAAACCTCAATTTTTGACTTCTGTACACTCACAGGCTCAACACCATGTAGAAGCTGCCAAGGCTTGGGGATTGCAGCCTCTGAATCCAAGGCCCTAGCTGTACCTTGGCCCATTGTAGTCACAGCTGGAGCAATTGGGATGTTGGGTACCAAGTCCCTAGACTGCATACAGCATAGTGACCCTTAGCCCCACTCACAAAATCATTTTTTCCTTCTAGATCTCCAGGCCTGTGATGGGAGGGTTTGCCTCACATTCTCTGACATGCCCTAGAGACCTTTTTCCCCATTGTCTTGGTGATTAACATTCATCTCCTCGTTACTTATGCAAATATCTGCAGCAGGCTTGAGTTTCTTCTCAGAAAATGGGATTTTATTTTCTAATGCATTGTCAGACTGCAAATTTTCTGAACTTTTATGCTCTGTTTCCCTTTTAAAACTGAATGCCTTTAACAGTACCCAAGTCACCTCTTGAATGCTTTGCTGCTTAGAAAATTTTTCCACCAGATACCCTAAATCGTCTCTCTGAAGTTCAAAGTTCCACAAATCTCTAGGGCAGGGGCAAAATGCTGTCATTCTCTTTGCTAAAACGTAACAAGAGTCACCTTTGCTCCAGTTCCCAACAAATTCCTCTTCTCCATCTGAGACCACCTCAGCAGATCTCATTGTCCATATCATTATCAACATTTTGGTCAAAGCCATTCAACAAGTCTCTAGAAAGTTCCAAACTTTTGCATATTTTCCTTTCTTTTTCTGAGCCCTCCAAACTGTTCCAACCTCTGCCTGTTATCCAGTTCCAAGATCACTTTTACATTTTCGGGTATCTTTTCAGAGCACCCCACTCTACTGGCACTTATTTACTGTATTAGTACATTTTCATGCTGCTGATAAAGACATACCCCAAGCTGGGCAATTTACAAGAAAAAGAGGTTTAATGGACTTATAGTTCCCCATGGCTGGGGAGGCTTCACAATCATGGCAGAAGGCAAGGAGGAACAAGTCACATCTTACATGGATGGGAGCAGGCAAAGAGAGAGTTTGTACAGGGAATCTCCCATTTTCAAAACCATCAGATTTCATGAGACTTATTAACTGTCATGAGAACAGCATGGGCAAGACCCACCCCCATAAGTCAATCACCTCCCCTGAGGTTCCTCCCATGACACAGGGGAATTGTGGGAGTTACAATTCAAGATGAGATTTGGGTGGGGACACAGCCAAACCATATCACTAGTAGAGACAGAACACCTAAGCAGCAAGTGATTGTGTAAATGGAACTGATATTATAAGCTGCTTTCTGCCAGATTCAGCAAGTTATGAGGCTGGAAAGACTAATCAGTAGTCATAATGCGAAATTATATATCCTGGACTAAGCTTGAGAAATAGGACACAGACACACTTTCCTGGCTGGGTAGCCCAGATTCTTATTCTTACCACTCTAGTTACAAAACAAACAAACAAAAGCCTTCTTACTTCACATCTCTCTTTGTATGGATGTCCCTGTGTGTTCCATTGAAGAAGAAGGAATAAGCCGTAGGTTCACTTATGAATGGGTTCACTCAGTATGTGGGTGCTAACTGTATATGAATGGCATCAGCATTACAGCCACATTCAGTTGGCCATGAATCACAGTTGAAAGAAATTATTTCCCAGCAGTCAGAGCTGATGAAAGTGCTAGTATTCTAATTTATGTGGTAGTAGAACTGCTCCAAGGTCTATGTAGATTTCTGGCCAGTTACAACTCATCTGGCCAGAGGCCTAGAAGAAAAGGAGAGACAAATCAGAGACAAATTTCTCTGGATAGAGTCACATGGATGTGTGGCATGTGGAAATTAGCACCAAGTGCAGATGCCCATTATAAAACACCACCATGGAGGTGTCACTGGATTACTAAACAAACAGAATGACCTGGCAGGTTGATGTTAGCCAGACTTCATCATATGCTATTTTGAACTGGCATGCACCAATAGACTGGCCGTGTCTGTGTTCTCAAGGTTAATTACAGCAGGTTTGTAATTATCTTGGGATGCTTTGCTAAAGTTTGTTTACGACAATGACCCTTACTCAAGGCACAAAATATAACTGATTAATAGTGTTGCTTTGCAACTATGGGTCTGAAGAGTTTCTGGACCATTCATTCCAGTTAGTTGGGATTGTTTATTGATAACAACGAGATTGATGATTTGCACCTGGTTTCAGTGACACCCTGGAGGATTCTGCTGATAAAACTGGTTATGTAGCATAAATATGTTGCATAGGCAGCCAAATAAAAAGTCTCCAGCCAAGATACCATTTTGAGCTCCCGAATTCCAAGGTGTTCCCTGCACATATTGGCGGTTCCTGATCCAAGAAAAAAATGCATCCATTCATGGGCTTTTGAGATGGATTAAAATAAGAGCTCACATCTGATGTCTCTAGACCCCTCGCTATGAGTTAGCATTTGGCTATAATGTATATGTTTACTTTAATACTGTCACTAATATACTGTACTCTTTTCCTGGAGTAAACTATATATTTGTAAGTATTTTCATTTATATTCTGTGTGTCTTATTTAGCAATAGAACCTGACTTCACAGTGCAGTGGTAGTAATAAACACAAATAATTTACTCAGCAACGTTGACATTCACTAACCAAGACCAATCTAGCTACTATCTCTTTGCAATGCCCAATTTTTCATGAACAGAGACCTGCTCTGAAGCACTGAAATGATGCTATTCCTCAAGTATACCAGCAAGCTACTTAGCAGCAAATAGACTACACTGGACCTTCACTTTTATAGAAGAGCTAGGTTTGTCTTCACAGGAATGAATAGATATACCAAGTATGAATTTGGCTTTCCTGCTTACAGAGCTATAACCAATGTTACTGCATGCGAACTTTCACATGCCTTTTTCACAGGCATGGAAACTGCATCAGTTGTCTATTTCAGCATTACAAAATTTCACAAATTTAGTAGATTAAAATGACATCCATTTATTACTTTATAGTTTCTGTAAATAAGATGTCCAGGCATAGCCTAGCTGGAATCTCTTCTCAGAGTCTTACAAAGGCTGAGTTTAAAGTGTTTCCTGTGCTCCTTCCTGGAGCTCAGAGTCTTCTCCATGCTCATGCAATCATGGGCAGAAATTCATTTCTTTGTAATTGTAGCATAGAGGACGCTGATGGTTGTCAGCTGGGGGTTACTCTCGCCTTCTAGAGCCTGTCTCTTATTTTCTGTGACATGATTTTAAAAGACATAGCAGTTTTCTTCTTTAAGACCAACAGGAGATCATCTGATGCATCTTCAAGTATCTCTGACTTATATTCTCTCTGTTCTCTAGACCCATTTTTAGAACATACATCTGATTAGTTAAGGCCTACCCACACTCAAGTGGAGGATATTGCCAGTTTCAACTGATCTTAGGCCTTGGAGTAACAGCTATCATGGTGTGGGAGGCCAAAATAAACTATAAAACCATGTCCTCCCACATCAAGAACATAACATCTGCAACAGAGATTAATATACCATGAGATATTTCCAAAAGGCACATAGGAAGTAACAAAATTAGAATGTTTTGTTCTGGATTATGTAGTTGTGCATATGAAGCAATATGAGTCTTGGGGATCATCTTTGAGTTCTGCTTACAACTGGATACCAGACTACATTGTATAAAACCTGGAGACTCACTTCATAGCAAAGTGGGTATGAGTGTAGTTTTCTTGTAAGCATAGGATCCACTTGTTGTACCATCGGTGTACTATTCAGAAGCAGACGATGTCATGGAGCTGCCTTCTAAAAGCATAGATCAATCACAAGCTCAAAGGCAAAAGGCTTTTTATCTTTTACAATACAGAATATAAGCTTCAAATCAGAAGCTTCTATATAGCTCTGTATGCTCAATATGAAGAATAAATTGGTCTGGAAACAGTGTGGTAGAAGTAAGAGTGTTCCCAACATTATTTCCCAAGATGCACATGGACTTTTTCTGCTTTCCATTCCTCAGGGGCAGATATTCTTTCCCTAAATAGGGCTTTTTTTTTTTTTTTCCGCCATAGGACACAGATAATGTTCGATTGAATGACAGCTTCCACCTAAGCACTGTGAACTTCTTGTGTTCAAGGACCATCAACTAGTGGAAGAAACATCACTGTGGTAGGCATGATTGACTAAAATAAGCAGGAGGAGGTAGGATTGCTTTACATAATGAGGTCAGGTTAATACAGATATACATGGAATCCAGGTAATCCGCTAAGATGCCTCCTAGTACTCCCTTGTCCCACTATTTCTGAATGGACACTTGCAGTAGCCCAATCTAAAAACATATTATTTTCAAAAGCTAATTTTTGACAAAGATGTAGGTTTGGATCACACCATCAAGTAAACTACCAAAACATGCAAGGAGACAGATGAATATGAATGGAATTTAGGATGAATAGTAGAGGAGGGCGTAAGTGCCATTGATAGCCTTGATACTAATTGCAGCAAAATGGGCCATATTTGTTGCACAGATCTGCCCCTTCCAAGTTTCTTTGTAAGAATATATGCCAAGAGAGCCATGGATGAGCTGGTTCTGGAAATTGTGTGATATATATCAGTACAACCATGAGTCACAATTGATGGATTGTAATACCCATTAAAATAAGAGTCTCAGAACTTCTACACAGGGAACCTTTTGATTAATGGCCAAGTAACTACTATTCTGGATCCACCTCTGCTTTTGTGCTAAAGCCATATTTCCTGAAGGTTGTTCCATTTCCCAGTGACTGAACAAGGCCATGGTACTAAGCAGGACCAATTTTACAAGACAAAGAATTCTTCTAACAGGCAATTTAGGCTCAAGGATTCATTTGCCTGCCTGAAACCTTCTTCAGAAACACTGCTGCAGTCTGAGAAACTTCTCATCTGATTCCATTTTTAACTAATTTCGGGCTCCTTCACAGGAGTTTGGCATGTATTACAGTCAGAAGGTGCTCCTTGCCTTCTCTAGTTGCCCTTCACTTTTCTTTAACCAGTAAAGCTCTTGCATGTGTAATTGTGTATAGGCATTTGCTTCTTGGACAAAGAGAGCTAACACATTAGGTTTCTCCCTAAAAAGTTTACTTCACTGTTAGGAAGGATAACAGGGAGGTGACACAGTCTATGCAGCAAGAGTAGAGCAAAAACCTCAGGGATCCCAAGCACAGCAGCTGAGGTTATTGAATTGCACAGCATTTTCGACACATGTAGTCACAGGAACAAGGCTAGATGAGTGATGGTTACCTCAACACAATGATACCATCAGCTATGAGATCTCTTCAGTTTTCGAATTATCTAGTCAAGTAGGATCCTAATGAGTATGTGGTCCAATCCTCTTGTGCTGCTGTAACTAATCGATTATAAGTTATTAACTGATTATGAATTAGACCAAAAAAATAAAAACCACCAATATTGACAGTGAGATACAGCTACTAGGTCAATACAGAGTAATCTAAGTATTTCCAAAGATATAGGTATAAATACCTTGAGTTAGAGTTAAGAAGGATTAGAATAAGAATTAAGTCTTCAAGCATCCTAATGCTAAAGAAACAATTTGTTAAGCCCATCCTTCCGAATCTAGTTCTTGCAATTGCTTTAATAGCATTGTTTACTATGTATGACTTTTAAATGAAGATTCTCTAATTTGATTTATTTCTTGGCTAATTTGATTTCATCAAATTCAATAATTTTGAACCAAATATCTGTATTCTTTAAATTTGATTGCTATTGTTTTTACTTTGCCACTTTATGAAGTTATTGGTTGAAAATGGGCTGTCTACTGCAGTTCTCTTTCAAATTTAATCTGAAATAAATTATCTTCTGCCTTACTGCAGATCTGTTATTCTATAAGGTTCTGTCTACTCACTGGGAAGTATATTATACATTCTGGATTCATATATTTTACTTTGGTTTAGTACCTCATTTTGGAAAATGAATTCTATAGAACTTCCTAAGATATTTGTAAAGGGTGAAGCTTGTGAGCTCTTGAATGTCCAAAGTTGATAAATAGTAGAATATCAGTTTGAAAGATTTTTCCATAAGAAATTTAAAGCATTATTATATTATCTTCTCAACAAACACTGTTGCTGATGAGAAGTTTGATGCCAGTCTGATTCTCATTCCATTGCTATTAGTGTTTTAACTACAAATAACATTTAAGGCAATTTTCTTTGCTTTGATACTTTGATTTTAATAATGTAGTATTTACAACTTTTAACAGAAAAATCTATTCCTGGAAAATGAATACTTAATAAAACCTATCATTTTGTCTTCACTAACCAGATTGTTTATTTGTCTGTTTATTTAGGGTTGACTCCTATATTATCAGTTGTTAGAATTTATCAGTTGTTTTACTCTACTGTAGACATAGATTTAATATAAACGAGACAACCAACAGTTAAGGGGAAATTAGAAAAGTTAAATTTAAAATTTCCAGTAACTTTGCATTAAAAGCCTTCCAATAAAAATATATAGTTAGGTCATAAATGAGAAATGAAACACATCTGGTAAAGAAGTATTTGAGGGTGTATAAAACCTTCTTTCATATATAGTCTCTCTCTAAAACACACAAGATAATTGCTTAACCAGAATTTTGTGCTGGCAATAAAATGCTGGAAAGAAAGGGGAAATGATATATTTGTTTCAAATATTAAATATAGGGGTAGAAGAAAATAAAGTATCAATCTACTGTTGTGCAGAAACTATTCTTAATTAAATAAAATTCTATTCTTCTTCAAAATATTAATGTTTTAGTAAAATACTCATTTTTACATTAATAATAAAAGCATTATGGAAACCACATTTGCAATTTACAACTTTGTTTTGTTGTTATCTGATATAAACAATGCTAATTCCCTTTATATGGTAATGTTAAGCCTTTATTAGATTTGCACATTAGGGAGCCTACAGAAAGACTGACCTTGAACAATTTACTTTAGAAGAACTACCTAATAGATATAACACAGACCAGATGGGATGTGATAATTCTCTACTTTGTACTCAAAGACTGTGAAAAAGGTTCTAGTGCTTGAAAATGATTACATCCATATTTACATTGCATCTGTTAGGCATATTTAGAAGTAATTCTCCCAAATTCTTTGTGTTTTAGGATTCTCTAAATTGCTACACATAATTTGACCTACTGTACTTTAAGCAATCATATAGTTAGGATAAGTAGCTTAGCTAATTGAAAAAAGAATTGAACTAAAATAAAGAGATATAAGCTTAACTTCTGTCATCAACATTATCTGTTACTTGAAAACCTCTAAACGTAATCTAGTAGATGCTCAAAATCAATTTGTGAGTTTATTTATTGCTGTTGTCTGAATGTTTTGTGCTTTCCACCCCTTAGTTCACATGTTTAATCCCTAACTCCCATTATGATTTTAAGCCCATTAAGCTTCACCTTTTAAGGTGGAAGCTTTGTGAGGTAATTGGGTTTGAATGAGTTCATAAGGATGGAGCCCCACGATGGGATTACTGTCCTTAGAGGGGATGAAGATACCAGAGCTCACTATCTCCACTAGGTGAGGATACAAGATGGTAGCCACTTTTTAATGAGGAAAAGGGGCCTCTCAAAACACTGGACCAAGTTGACACCCTGAACTCAGACCCCCAGTCTCCAGAACTGTGAGAAATGTATGTTTGTTATTGACACCACCCAATCTATGGCATTATGTTATTGCAGCGGGGACTATTAACTTAAAATTAATTAAGAAATAATTTATGTGGTTCATCTTATGACAATTATATATAACAGTGAAGTTTCTGTGAGGATAAATAAGTATATTTTTTTTTAGACAAAGTCTTACTCTGTCACCTGGGCTGGACTGCAGTGGCCCGATAATAGCTCACTGCAGTCTGGACTTCCTGGGCTCAGGTGATCTTCCCACCTCATCTGTACAGTTTTTGCTCAACATTTCTTGAATGGCACTGGAGTCATCTGGACGCTTGGGAGGTACAGCAGAAATATGGCTCAGCTGGGACACTGGGATGCCTGGAATCAGCTGGAAAACTAGAGAGTTAGTCTTCTCTCAATGCAGTTACACTACTCTCCTTTTTTTACATGGCTACTCCAATTTGATAGTTGAAATTTTTATGTAGCATTCCAAAAGGGTATAAGCGAAAGATGTCAGATTTCTTAAGGTTCTAGCTCAAAATTGGCAGGGCATCATTTCTGCCACATACTGCCAGTTCAAACAAGTCATATACCAGCACAGGTTTGATATTGAAGAGAACTACCTAAGGACATTAATACAGGAGATATGGTTTATTGAGAGACCATGTTTGAAAACTAGTCACCATAGTCCTCCCTTTGAGCCCTAACAATTCACACCCTCATTTATGCCAAGTATCTCATTCCCAAAGTTTTATTCCTTTAGGCCAGCAGGCTTAAACTCTCATCATCTGAATCAGGTCAGTTGCAGATGAGGATCCTCTAAGTGTTATGCTTTTTATTTACACATCTGTTATATAAAGACATAAGTTATCTGCTTTCAAACACACATACACATTTGACATACAATGGTGAGATGACACAGGGAACCCTAGAACTAAGATAGGCACTTGCATTCCAAAGGAGAAGCGGGTGTGGAAAACTATACTCATCACTGACCCCTAACAATACTAAATCCAGTGCACACAGAAAATTTACACAGCTCAGGAAGTGAGGTATCGCTACAGATTATGCCCTCATACTGAGTGTCTTGGCTCCTGTTTCTGAGTCATCCTTTATTGTCTATTTTTAATTTTTTTGTATTATACTTTAAGTTCTGGGATACATGTGCAAAATGTGCAGGTTTGTGACGTAGGTATACAGGTGCCATGGTGGTTTGCTGCACCCATCAACCCATATCTATGTTAGGCATTTATCCTAATGCTATCCCTCCCCTAAACTCCCACCCACTAACAGGCCCCAGTGTGTGATGTTCCTCTCCCTGTGTCTGTATGTTCTCATTGTTCAACTCCCACTTATGAGGGAGAACATGCGGTGTTTGGTTTTCTGTTTCTATGTTAGTTTGCTGACAATTATGGTTTCCAGCTTCATCCATGTCTCTGCAGAGGACATGAACTCACCTTTTATGGCTGCATAGTATTCCATGGTATATATGTGCCACATTTTCTTTATCCAGTCTATCACTGATGGGCACTTGGGTTGGTTCTAAGTAAGGTGAACAGGCGACCTACAGAATGCGATAATATTTCCATCTGGCAAAGGGCTAATATCCAGAATCTACAAATAACTTAAACAAGTTTACAAGAAAAAAAAAAAAACTCCATCAAAAAGTGGGCAGTGGATATGAACTGACACTTCTCAAAAGAAGACATTTATGTGATCAAGAAACATATGGAAAAAAAAACTCATCATCACTGATCATTAGAGAAATGTAAATTAAAACCACAGTGAGATACCAGCTCATGTTAGATAGAATGGCAAGCATTAAAAATTCAGGAAACAACAGATGCTGGAGAGAATGTGGAGAAATAGGAATGCTTTTTCATTGTTGGCGGGAGTGTAAATTAGTTCAACCATTGTGGAAGACAATGTGGCGATTCCTCTAGGATCTAGAACCAGAAATACCATTTGACCCAGCAATCCCATTACTGGGTATATACCCAAAGGATTATAAATCGTTCTACTATAAAGAGACACATGCACATGTATGTTTATTGTGGCACTGTTCAGAATAGCAAATACTTGGAACCAACCCAAATGCCCATCAATGATAGACAGGATAAAGAAAATGTTGCACATATATACCATGGAATACTATGCAGCCATAAAAAAGGATGAGTTCATGTCCTCTTCAGGAACGTGAATGAAGCTGGAAACCATCATTCTCAGCAAACTAACACAGTAACACAAAACCAAACACTACATGCTCTCACTCGTAAGTGGGAGTTGAAAAATGAGAACACATGGACACAGGGAGGGGAGCATCACGTACCAGAGCCTGTCAGGGGATGGGAGGCTAGAGAGGGCTAGCGTTAGGAGAAATGCCTAATGTAGGAGATGAGTTCATGGGTGCAGTAAACCACCATGTCATGTGTATACTTATGTAACAAACCTACACATTCTGCACATGTACCCCAGAACTTAATGTATAATAAAAAATTGTTTTTTGAGAGTAAAGAATAATTTGCTAATGAATAAAAATAGAACCATGTAGAATTAAAACTTATTCACTTAGGAATCACATAGATACACAAAGTCACATCTTATTTATACCACTTTAAACATATGTGTCTTCAGGTATATTACATGCCTCTTAAATATTAACTAATCATCTGTAAAATGGGTACATTAATAACACTTATTCATACCATTGTTATTAGAATTGAATAAACAAATGTAAAGCCTTTAGAATAATGCCTTAGAAATAGTATTATTAAATAATGGCAGTTATAATGGTAACAGTAGTAGTAGTACTAATTACAGGAGTAGCTTAAGTTTTTATTTAACAGTGTCCATAAAAGTGTTAGTCAAATGAATGAAACAAAAAATGAATTAAATATTGACAGTAAAAACTCATACAACTACCTACTACATTTCTGTCACAATGGGATATTGACATCCAAGAGAAAGGAGCAAATAGTGGCACTTTTTATAGTTTCCCCTTCCTGTGGTTTGGTAGGCGATTCTCTTACTGCACCAACTCCCAAGTAGACTTGATGACAGAAAACGAAATACAAAAAGGAGTATTTAAGTGGCACTGGAACTATTTCTCTACATTTGTTGGATGGATGTGTAAGATTACTTCCTCCTCCTTCAGCAATAATCCCCTATTTCTAGATTTCTCTAACCTGATATATCTCTGTATACTATGGCAAGACAACAAAAGTTTGGGAGCTTTTCTTTTCTTTCTTTTCTTTTCTTTTTTCTTTTCTTTTCTTTTCTTTTCTTTTCTTTTCTTTCTTTTCTCTTTTCTTTTCTTTTTTCTCTTTTCTTTTCTTTTCTCTTTTCTTTTCTCTTTTCTTTTCTTTTCTTTTCTTTTCTTTTCTTTTCTTTTCTTTTCTTTTCTTTTCTTTTCTTTTCTTTTCTTAGATGGAATCTCATTCTCTCACCCAGGCTGGAGTATAGTGGTCCGATCTCAGCTCACTGCAACCTGTGCCTCCCAGGTTCAAGCGATTCTCCTGCCTCAGCCTCCCATGTAGCTGGGACTACAGGTGTGCGCCACCACATCCAGCTAAAAGTAGAGACAGGGTTTCGCCATGTTGGCCAGGATGGTCTCGATCCCTTGACCTCGTGATCTGTCCACCTCGGCTGCGATTACAGGTCTAAGCCACTGCACCCAGCTGAGCTCTTCTATTAGGAACAAGGGCCATAGTAGAAAGCTCCCCACTAATGTGGGGAACTGACATTGGATCTTATATATTATCTTTGCACTGTTTTTTCTTTTAGTAATCATGTGGAAGGAAAATAACTTTATCTGAATCCTTGTTACCATTGCTTTCTAGTTTGGCCTGACTTCAAATGTTTATGCTATTTTTGTTCTAATTGTCCACTAAATACAAAAATAAATTACTTGGAAACCTTTTTCCAATGTGTAAGAAAGAGGAATCAGAACAGTCACCAATAGTTAGCTGGGCTACAGAAGCAGAATTGACTAAATATTCTGTACAGTTTCTTCACAAAGGATGGTCATAAAATTAGCACATAGCTGGATCCCTGAAATCTCTTTTCCTTGATCAATAAAATCCTAACCAATTATAAGTGTTCAATCAATAATCTTGGAAAATACAATGTTTTTACTTAATACCTTGCATATATTTCCCTATGTGGGGGAAAGTGTATGTTTAATAGAAGGCATTAGTTTGGAAAGAATACTTTGAGCATAGAATTTTTAGAAAATATAGACAATGTTAAGATTGAAAAAAGAGCCAATAGTAGCATATAGTTAAAAATATGTCAAATATTGTATTCTTTTGCCTAGGGTTTTTTGTGTATTTATTATTATACAAATGAATGTGATTTTTCCAGTTATGAAGTATGTACCTGCCAAGTGGAAAACATGAACTAAGTGGTTTACAAATAGTTTCATCTTATCCACCTCTATGAGAATTATGATTATTTCATAAGGAAGAATCAATACTTGACTGGCAGAAAAATGTACATGTTGGCATTTATCTGCTTCACATCGGCTCATACAAGAATTATTTAGTGAAAGCAGATTTAAACTGAGGATGAGGCCTTTAACTTCCAACATCTTCTCTATTTTCCGATTAAAATTGTTGAGGTTTTCCTTTAGATTTTACATTTACATTGCATTCATACAAAGGATTAGAAAGTTTGGATTGAATGTATGCTTGGATGAACATCGGCTTTATTTCCCTTAGCATAGTCCAGCCTTCAGTGCCACCCAGAAGCTTCTACCTAGGCTAAATTCTGCGGCTCAGCAACTAAATGATACAAGCCACAGGGAGTGCATAATACCAATTTTCCACAGTCTGCACTGCCTACCCATTTGCTTAAAAGTGCAATTCCAAGATGTTGACTTTACTCTATAAAGCTCTAAATAGTTTAGGCTCTGGCTCCCTCAGAAATTCCTTCTCTCCCTCTGCCATATAATGACAATTGAAGCCAGGCAGTGTGCTCCTGAAGAGAATTCCCACGTTTAAGGCATATGAAGCTTTATTTAAAATGGTAAGAGCATTCCACATTGGTCATGGCTTTCCCAGGAATCCCAGTGCTGCAATAGCCTAACACAGTCTCATTATGCTAACCTTTTGGACACCTCTTTCTAATGACCTTTACTTAAAGCAGTCACATGTAACATTGCTATTCTCTAATAGTTTTCAAAACACTTTCCTGAATACTCAATATTTTCATTTCGTTTTGCATTTTCATCTTCTATGTTTTAATTTTTAACACTTTTATAAAGAATACAATTTAAATATAGTATTTAAATTTCTCATCCTTAAAACTTTGTAAAATCAGCATAATGGTAGGATTCAGCACACGTAAAAATATTTTAAGCCCTTTTTTGGGGTAATTGAAGTTGTGATTTACAAAAATGTTATGACTGAACTGTAAAGAGAGTCATCAAAACATATCACTGAGGCCCAAATAAATTGTGGAATCTTTTGATATGTGCCAAGGAACAGCATACACATCTTTTTTTGCCCTTCTGTGAACAATATACTTTAACTAGAATATAATTGTTCAAAAGAAACTAATGCAATGAAACACAGTTTACTTTTTGTCATACTTATGTATTATATTTCAATATATTCTTTTAACAATCAATATCACATTTAAGTGAAGATAGCTTTTGGGATTCAAATTTAACCACTGAAATCTTCTAAGAGAAAAAAAGCAATAATCATGTAACCATAAATTACTCTTAGTTTGCATTGATCTTCTTTTCTTTTATATTTATAATCCAGCCTATGTGCAATTAAGTTACATTACTACAATTCCTATTGCTTTATATTTAGCTTTAAAATACCATAATATGCTTTCTTGGGCACTTGGAAGCAATGTACTCTTTAGGGGTAAGAAACTTTAGTTTGAATTGAAAATTGCTGGTATTTAGACTTAAAAATCAAGTTCACAAAACCAATATTAAAATGAATAATTTTAAGATGGTCAATAATATTTGATTCCCAGAATGGCATAACTGGGAAAGGGTTCTTTCATATTTAAGAACATTTGAGAGAATACCGAGCATTCTTTATGTATGGAAAAATTTGAGAACCTGTGGAGCTACACTGAAGCTATACATGTACTGCTTCACGGATTTACCACTTCAATCATTCTCTCAGTCTCATCTGTGAATCATCCTAACATTTCCTTATATTTAATTTTACCAAGCCTTGACATGTTTGCTACTGGAAATTCAGATGATTTTGTCTTTACCTATGCATTTCTGTCATTTTTCCCCAATCATCAAATTCATAGTTTTACCACTTCCCCATCTAGAATTTTGCATCTGCCCCTTTGCATACCCTCCATCTTACTCCAATCACTTTCTTTCAACTGAATTCTGCTCTCATATGATTCTTCTTATCACACTATTGTCAGGTTATTCCCTTGCTCAATAGTCCAATAATTTTTCAATATCTGTTTATTTTCTAACATTTCTATTTAAATTGTCTATTCTCTTTCTCAAGATTCCCAGCTTCCCTTGATGATCTGTCTCTGAGTAATTACTTTTCCATCCTTCAGTATTCTGCTCAATGTTATTTTTACTAGTCCTGGTTACTTTGATCATTTCCCCCTTTAAAGTCTTCCTGCATTGTAAGCTTGTAAAAAATGATTAAACTGTTCTTTAATATATTTGACATATTTTTACCTGTGCTTATCTCCCCAAGTTAATAAAAAATTGAGGGTAGGTGTCATGTCTTACTCAATTAAATCTCACAGATTCTGCTCCATGGCATAAGATAATCATAGAAGTATAAAGAACACAGAAACTTTTGCACAATTCAGTCAGTCAGTGAAGATATCCTGGCATTAGCAACATTTTAAATGAACCTTGAAATTTAGATAGAATGTCCACAGTTGAAAACATGGTCAAATCAACTTCTGGAACTCACCGTTTTAGACATTTTCAAGCATGTGGTTGGTTGGGTGAGGAAACTCTTTCTCTCTCTCTCTCTCTCTCTCTCTCTCTCTCTCTCTCTCTCATATATATCTCTATATATAATATATCTCTCTATATATATACTCAAAATTTATATATGTGTGTGTGTGTATGTGTGTGCGTGTGTGTGTGTGTGTGTGTATATATACATATATATATATATATATATATATATATAGAGAGAGAGAGAGAGAGAGAGAGAGAGAGAGAGAGAGAGAGAGAGTTAGAAATTTCTATATGATTGTGATATCCACAGTCAGCTTCCTGTCTTTTTAAGGGAAATTGCAGAGGCCTATGCCCTCAGAAAAGTCCAGCACATGGATTAATGCTCTACTCCTTTGCCAACATGAAATTCTTAATAATAATTTTAACACAGAACACTGTATTTTCATATTGGGCCCAGCTAATTTGTAGCTGGTCATAGAATTAGAGCAGATTTTCCCAAACTTAGGTTGCTCTTTTTGGCCTTAGAAAGGACTCAAAGCAAATATTTTGTATAGGATTCTTTCTTTTTTTAAAAATTATACTTTAAGTTCTGGGATACATATGCAGAAAGTGCAGGTTTGTTACACAGGTATACACAGGTCATGGTGGTTTGCTGCATCCACCAGCCTGTCATCTAGGTTAGGTATTTCTCCTAATGCTATCCCTCACCTAGGCTCCCAACCCCCAACAGGCCCCTGTGTGTGATGTTCCCCTCCCTGTGTCCATGTGTTCTCATTGTTCAGCTCCCACTTATGAATGAGAACATGCAGTGTTTATTTTTCTGTTCCTGTGTTAGTTTGCTGAGAATGATGTTTTCCAGCTTCATCCATGTTCCTGCAAAGGACCTGAACTCATTCTTTTTTATGGCTGCATAGTATTCCATGATGTATATACACCACATTTTCTTTATCCAGTTTATCATTGATGGGCATTTGGGTTGATTCCAAGTCTTTGCTATTGTGAACAGTGCCGCAACAAACATACATATGCATGGGTCTTCATAGCAGAATGATTTATAATCTTTGGGTATATGCCCAGTAATGGGGTTGCCGGGTCAAATGGTATTTCTGGTTCTAGATCCTTGAGGAATTGCCACACTGTCTTCCACAATGGTTGAACTAATTTACACTCCCGCCAACAATGAAAAAGCATTCCTATTTCTCCACATCCTCTCCAGCATCTGTTGTTTTCTGATTTGTTAATTATTGCCATTCTAACTGGAGTGAGATCGTATCTCATTGTGGTTTTGATTCACATTTATCTAAAGACCAGTGACGATGAGGTTTTTTTTCCTGTATGTTTGTTTGCTGCATAAATTTCTTCTTTTGAGAAGTGTCTGTTCATGTCTTTTGCCCACTTTTTGATGGGGTTGTTTTTTTCTTGGAAATTTGCCTAAGTTCCTTTTAGATTCTGAGTATTAGCCCTTTATCTGATGGACAGATGGCAAAAATGTTCTCCCATTATGTAGGTTGCCTGTTCATTCCAACGATAGTTTCTTTTGCTGTGCACAAGCTGTTTAGGTTAGTTAGGTCCCATTTGTCCATTTTGGCTTTTGTTGCCATTTCTTTTGGTATTTTAGTCATGAAGTCTTTGTCCATGCCTATGTCCTGAATGGTATTGCCTTGGCTTTCTTCTAGGGTATTTATGGTTTTAGATATTACATTTAAGCCTTTAATCCATCCTGAGTTAATTTCTGTATACGGCGTAAGGAAGAGGTTTAGTTTCAGTTTTCTGCATATGGCTAGTCAGTTTTCCTAAAACCATTTATTAAATAGGGAATCCTTTCCCCATTGCTTGTTTTTGTCAGGTTTGTCAAAGATCAGATGGTTATAGATGTGTGGCATTATTTCTGAAGCCTCTGTTCTGTTCCAGTGGTCTATATATCTGTTTTGGTACCAGTATCATGCTGTTTTTGTTACTGTAGCCTTGTAGAATAGTTTGAATTTAGATAGTGTGATGCCTCCAGCTTTATTCTTTTTAGAATTTTTTTTTTTTTTTTTTTTTTTTGCTATACGGGGTCTTTTTTGGTTTCATATGAAATTTGAAATAGTTTTTTTCTAATTCTGTGAAGAAAGTCAATGGTAGCTTGATGGGGATAGCATTGAATCTGTACATTACTTTGGGCAGTATAGCCACTTTCATGAAATTGATTCTTCCTATCCATGAGGCTGGAATGTTTTCCCACTTGTTTGTGTCCTCTTTTATTTCCTTGAGCAATATAGCTCTCTTTGAAGAGGTCCTTCACATCTCTTGGAACTTGTATTCCTAGGTATTTTATTCTCTTTGTAGCAATTGTGAATGGGAGCTCACTCATAATTTGGCTCTCTGTTTGTCTATTATTGGTGTATAGGAATGCTTGTGATTTTTGCACATTGATTTTGTACCGAGACTGCTAATGTTGCTTATCAGCTTAAGGAGATTTGGGGCTGAGACGATGGAGTTTTCTAAATATACAATCATGTCATTTGCAAACAGACACAATTTGACTTCCTGTCTTCCTATTTGAATAGCCTTTATTTCTTTCTCTTGCCTGATTGCTCCACCCAGATCTTCAAATACTATGTGGAATTAAGAGTGATGAGAGACGGTATTCTCATCTTGTGCTGGCTTTCAAAGGCAACGCTTCCAGCTTTTGCCCATTCAGTGTGATATTGGCTGTGGGTTTGTCATAAATAGCTCTTATTATTTTGAGATAGGTTCCAATTACAGACAAGTAAATGCTGAGAGATTCTGTTGCCACTTGGCCTGCCTTACAAGAGCTCCTGAAGCAAACACTAAATATGGAAAAGAAAAACCAAGACCAACCACTGCAAAAACATACCAAATTGTAAAAACCATCAACATTATGAAGAAACTTCATCAACTAATGGCAAAAATAAGCAGCTAGCATCATAATTACAGAATCAAATTCACACATAACAATATTAACATTAAATGTTAACTAGAGGAATGTCCCAGTTAAAAGACATATACTGGCATATTGGATAAAGAGTGAAGACCCATCGGTGTGCTGTATTCAGGCAACCCATCTCACGTGCAAAGACACACATAGGCTCAAAATAAAGGGATGGGGGAATATTTACCAAGCAAATGGAAAGCAAAAAAGAAGAAAGGGTTGCAATCCTAGTCTCTGATAAAACATCCTTTAAACTAACAAAGATTTAAAAAGACCATGAAGGGCATTACATACTGATAAAAGGATCAATGCAACAAGAAGAGCTAACTATCCTAAATATGTATGCACTCAATATAGAGCACTCAGATTCATAAAGCAAGTTCTTAGAGACCTACAGAGAGATTTAGACTCCCATACAATAATAATGGGAGACTTTAACATCCCACTGTCAATATTAGACAGATCAACAAGACAGAAAATTAATAAGGATATTCAGTACTTGAACTCAGCTTTGGAACAAGTGGACCTAATAGACATCTACAGAACCCTCCACCCCAAATCAACAGAAATTACATTCTTCTCAGCATCACGTGGCACTTATTCTAAAATTGACTACATAAGTGGAAGTAAAACACTCCTCAGCAAATAGAAAAGAATGGAAATCATAACAAACAGTCTCTCAGACCATGGTGCAATCAAATTAGAACTCAGGATTAAGAAACTCACTCAAAACCACACAACTACATGGAAACTGAACAACCTGCCCCTGAATGACTATCGGGTAAGTAACAAAATTAAGGCAGAAATAAATTCTTTGAAACCAATGAGAACAGACACAATTTACCAGAATCTCTGGGACACAGCTAAAGCAGTGTTTAGAGGGAAATTCATAGCACTAAATATCCACAGGATAAAGTGAGAAAGATCTAAAATCGACACTCTAACATCACAATTAAAAGAACTAGAGAAACAAGAGCTAACACATTCAAAAGCTAGGAGACGACAAGAAATAACTATGATCAGAGCAGAACTGAAGGAGTTAGAGACATGAAAAACCCTTCAAAAAAATCATCGAGTCTAGGAGCTCGTTTTTTGAAAAGATTAACAAAATAGATAGATCGCTAACCAGACTGACAATGAAGAAAAGAGAGAAGAATCAAATAGACACAATAAAAAATAATAAAGGGGATATCACCACGGAGCCCACAGAAATACAAGCTATCATCAGAGAATACTATAAACACCTCTATGCAAATAAACTAGAAAATCTAGAAGAAATGGATAAATTCCTGGACACATTCATCCTCCCAAAACTAAACCAGGAAGAAGTCCAATCCCTGAATAGACCAATAATAAGTTCTGAAATTCAGGCAATAATTAATAGCCTACCAATTGAAAAAAAAAACCCAGAACCAGGTGGATTCACAGCCAAATTCTACTAGAGGTACAAAGAGGAGCTGGTACCATTCCTTCTGAAAGTATTCCAAATAATAGAAAACTATTAACTATAACTATTAACTAAAACTATAACTATAACTATTAACTATAAACCCTAACTATTTTATGAGACCAGCATTATCCTGATACCAAAGCCTGGCAGAGACACAATAAAAAAAAGAAAATTTCAGACCAGTATCCCTGATGAACATTGATGCGAAAATCCTCAGTAAAATACTGACACACCAAATCCAGCAGCACATCGAAAAGCCATGATCAACTTGGCTTCACCTCTGGGATCCAAGGCTGGTTCAACATATGCAAATCAATAAACATAATGCATCACATAAACAGAAACAATGAAATAAATCACATGATTATCTCAATAGATGCGGAAAGGCCTTCGATGAAATTCAACACTCCTTCATGCTAAAAACTCTCAATAAACTAGGATTCTTTGTATATAAAAATATTTGATGAACATATATATATATATATATATATATATATATTAGAAAACCAGTGGATCTATGGTAAATATAGGGATTTATCACAGATTTAGAATAAAGTGATACAGTATTAGTCAGAACAAGTATCTATATATAGTGGTACTACATTAGTCAGAACAAATATCTATCTTTTTTGTTCTGACTAATACAGTACCACTCTATTTTAAATCATTGATATAATAATACAGTAAGATATAGATAGATAGATAGATAGATAGATAGATAGATAGATAGATAGATAGACAGATAAGAGCGGATTTATTGTAGGAACTGACTTACCAACTTATAGAGACCAAGAAGTCTCATGATAAATTATACATTAGCTGGAGACATAGGAATGCTGGTGGTTTAATTCAGTCGGAGTCTAAAGGCTTGAGAACCTGATATCTAAAGGCAGGAAAAGACGAATGTCCCAGCTCCAAGACAGAGAGAGAATTCATCCTTCTTCCACCTTTTTGTTCTATGCAGGCCCTCAGTAGAATGGATCATGACCACCCATATTAATAAGGACAGGATTTTTACACAGTGTACTGATTCAAATGCTAATCTCTTCTGGAACACTCTCACAGACTCACCTAGAAAGAAAGTTTTATCGGTTATCTGGGTATCCCTTAACCTAGTTAAGTTGAGACATAAAATTATCACAAGTGTTTACATACTTCTTATCTTAATGTCTAATTAGTGCATGTGAAGATTCTCTGCAGGGTCTGGGCCCCATATCTTTCTGTTTATATCCAGGAAATATTTATTTCTGTCTTTTATTGTTAAATGGACTAATACTGGTAAATTTCTTATTTCCCAGAAGACAAAATTAATAAATTATTGATCACATCCCCATTTTTTTGAAATCTGTGTGAATTAAACCAATACAGGTTTTTTAAAGTAACCAGTGCAATCTGTAATGGCATTTTCAAATGCTTTTAATGGCACTGAGTGTGGTCTACTGTTCAGTGATCATTTGCTTCTGATAACTTTCTCACAAGTTTTTGAGTGTGCTTCTTTGATGATGATCAATAATGCAAGTCTTACCTAGGGTATGTTAAATAATATAAAAGAGAATTCATTCTTTTTGTTAAATTTGCCTATAAGAATTTTATAGCATAAAGGCAGAACACTACATCTTCCAATCAAGTCTTCTAAAATTTTCAGGATATGTACTCTGCATTCCTAAAATGTGGCCCCCCCAAGAAGACTTCAGAGGAATGGCATTGGGAACAATAAAAAGAGCAACTGCATAGCAATGGGGATGACCTCTCTTAACTCTAATGGATTTGCTCTTCTTTGTATGTCTTAAGCCTGTACCAGAGGACAGATAAAAATGTTCCTTGATATATAGGAACACAGCAACCTAAAAGGACCATCTGACATGTGGCTAAAGCCTGTGAAGAGATTGCCTTGGGGGGATCAGAAGCAGCAGGTGCCTAACTTACGGAGTACCTGTTGCAACCACTGTAATTCTTGGGAGTTGTACCAGAAGTGGCACCAGGGTTAGAACATGGTCATGTTAGAACCCACATAGGGAGTCACAAATGTGGCTCAAGCTGAAGATTAGTGATTGGACTTTAATAACCCAGAGTGCTGACAGTGTACTAAGTATAACTTGCATTATCAAAGTGGGCCAGGCTGCCACCTGGAGGATAGAGAATCGAAGAGCACCTCAAAGAGAAGAAGCACCTCAGAGAGCATCTTAAGGAGCACACTGAGGTCCCACTCCGGGCTAGGTGAAGCCAACCAAGATAGCACTAAAAGTCCAATCAGTCCCGGTCTACCACATGGGCTTAAACAATGTCAAGGAAGGTACTCCAGAGCTCAGGATCTGAGTTAGAGTCCATGCTAGTTCAAGCTAAGGAACCCTGTACCAAGGAATGGTACAAAGACCTGAGACTATGTGACTTCTTAAGATTTATCTCTGATATTTCCTTATCAGAAATAAATCACAAGGATGGGCATGGTGGTTCATTTCTATAATCTCAATGCTCTGTGAGGCTGAGGCAGGAGGATGACTTGAGACCAGCAGTTCAAGTCTGACCTGAGCAACATAGCAATAACTCACCTCTGCAAAAATTTTTTAAAAATAACCAGGAGTGGTAACATGCAATTGTAGTCCTAACTACTTGGGAACCTGAGGTAGGAGGATCACTTCAGTCCAGGAATTCAAGGTTAAAGTGAGTCTTGATTATGCCACTTCACTCCAGCCTGGGTGACAGAGCAAGACCTCAGTTACAGTGAGTTTTAAATTCAGATCTGTGTATGTATTAGTCATGGTTCTCCAGAGGGTATAAACCATCACAGGGTAGATTCTATAATTCTTTATTTTTCAGAAATTTCCTGGTAATTCTTTAGTTTTCTGAAGCTTGAGAATTATAATATTAGAATGATGCTGAGATATTTCTGAATACTTATTTTTTAGCTCCGATAAAAACCAATACATTGTTATCAAGAAAGAGACACAGAGCAGAATAATATAGAAATTTCACAGTAGCTTAGATGTCACCTCCATCATGAAGCCTAAAATGAACCCCAGTACTGAATTTAGGGTTATTTCTGTATATTTTTATAAGACCTTTTACTTACCTTGTGTATTAGTTTCCTATGACTACAGCAACAAATTACTGCAAACTCGGTAGCTTAAAACAACAGATTTTAGATTTTCTCTCCCAGTTCTCAAGGCCAGAAGTCTGAAATCTAGCTGTCAGCAAGGAAGCACACCCTCTAAAATCTTTGAGAGAGTTCAATTTCTTGCTTCTTCCAGATTGTGGTGGCTGTTAGCATTCCTTGGTTTGAGGCTTCATCAGTTCATTCTCTGCTCCCATCTCTATACAGACTTTTCATGTTCTGTCTGTCGAGCCTCCATCTGCCTCACTCATTGCACTTAGTATCCACCTGTATAAACCAGGATAAACTCTTTTAAAATCTTTAACTTAAAGATCTCCTTTGCAATATAAGCTAATATTCACTCTTTTACCACATATTCACAGGTTACAGGAATTATGGCATAGATGAATCTTTTTGAGGACCACAATTCATCCCTTGACATCCAGTAATATGTAGTCATATTTGCTCTTGTCTTCACAAACTGAGGAATGCATGACATACATTAAGCATACACAAATATTTTTTAAACAGAAAAGGGTAGATTCTACAAAAGCTTTTTTACATATATGTGTAAGCACATATTTTTAATATGTTCCTACTGACAACAGAGTTTAAAGGGGGAATTCTAATCTTTATAATTTTAGACAATATCAAAGTTGAGATGTCACCATGAAAAGTTTAATATCTAAATGGTGGATGACTTGGCTGATACAATTCTGCCTCTGTGTTATCATAATACTAATTCTTATGTTTAATCTGTTTGAAAGGACATAATAGATCAACTACAATGAAGCTGAAGCCAAATAATTCATTTTGTGTTTAATAAAAATGTATGTGGACAGAAGAGAAGACATTAGGATTTCTAACCAGAATAGAAACTTTCCAAACTACTTTATTACCCCAAGAGTGGAGATTAATATATTTAAGTTTTTTCCTAGTAGAAAAACCAATTAACAGTGTATTTATCTATGAGGAATAAATATACTCATAACCTTATACTGCAAAACAATAGGCAAATTGCTTTTGGATAAAAAGACAAATATAAGATAACCACTGAAGTGCAAGAATTCTGTATTTAAAACGGTTGGATATATAACTAATTCAGGAATTAGTAAAATGATTAAAATCTAACAGGAAAGACATAGTTTTATAATACATGAATTAGTAAAATGATTAAAATCTATCAGAGAAGACACTTTTCATGGAAGCACAAATTCCATTGCTTCAGTTGCAAATGGCTTCTCTTTCATCCTACTTAATCTATAAGGATTTAGATACTTACATTTAGACTCAATGAACAGAAGATAAGATGAAAAACTCACATTTTGCAAATAAAAAGCACAATGCAAAAAAAGTTCAAATCATCAAAGAAGTTCAAATCTTTCAAATCATAAAACTACCTAGGGACAAATTGAAGACTAGAAGCTGACTAACTAATCAGACTAGTTCAAATTTCCATGACATAAAACTGTAATACTGAAAGGTGTTTCTTTAAAATTTCTCCTTCTTCTTCTTCTTTTTTTTTTTTTTTTTTTTTGACTTATACTAAGATCAAAACCAAGGAGAGGCACACCCTCAATATCTCTTCCACAAAATGTGTAAGCCCTATTTACCATGTAATGTTTTTCTCTTGGTTAACTTATTTGTATGTAAGTCTTTGTCTATATGCATACTATTCTTTCTTTTTTTTTTTTTGTTAGAAAACAGAGTTTAATCTCCAATTGTCAGTGAACTCATTAGCAACACATGTCATTCACACACAGTGAGAAATTATTAATTTTTCATTTCAAGAAAATTGTTAAATTAAGCCAGAGAGAATAACAACATACGATAAAAACATTGGCAATTTATTCTTATTCTTTTTTTAAAATTTATTTACTATTATTATACCTTAAGTTGTAGGGTACATGTGCATAACGTGCAGGTTTGTTACATATGTATACTTGTGCCATGTTGGTGTGCTGCACCCATCAACTCGTCATTTACATCAGGTATAACTCCCAATGCAATCCCTCCCCCCTCCCCCCTCCC
Source organism: Macaca nemestrina (assembly GCF_043159975.1). Taxonomy (NCBI): domain Eukaryota; kingdom Metazoa; phylum Chordata; class Mammalia; order Primates; family Cercopithecidae; genus Macaca; species Macaca nemestrina. The sequence continues at coordinate 64,047,081 of NC_092140.1, forward strand.
CATGATAGGCCCCGGTGTGTGATGTTCCCCTTCCCGAGTCCAAGTGATCTCATTGTTCAGTTCCCACCTATGAGTGAGAACATGCGGTGTTTGGTTTTCTGTTCTTGTGATAGTTTGCTAAGAATGATGGTTTCCAGCTGCATCCATGTCCCTACAAAGGACACAAACTCATCCTTTTTGATGGCTGCATAGTATTCCATGGTGTATATGTGCCACATTTTCTTAATCCAATCTGTCACTGATGGACATTTGGGTTGATTCCAAGTCTTTGCTATTGTGAATAGTGCGGCAATAAACATACATGTGCATGTGTCTTTATGGCAGCATGATTTATAATCCTTTGGGTATATACCCAGTAATGGGATGGCTGGGTCATATGGTACATCTAGTTCTAGATCCTTGAGGAATCGCCATACTGTTTTCCATAATGGTTGAACTAGTTTACAATCCCACCAACAGTGTAAAAGTGTTCCTATTTCTCCACATCCTCTCCAGCACCTGTTGTTTCCTGACTTTTTAATGATCGCCATTCTAACTAGTGTGAGATGGTATCTCATTGTGGTTTTGATTTGCATTTCTCTGATGGCCAGTGATGATGAGCATTTTTTCATGTGTCTGTTGGCTGTATGAATGTCTTCTTTTGAGAAATGTCTGTTCATATCCTTTGCCCACTTTTTGATGGGGTTGTTTGTTTTTTTCTTGTAAATTTGTTGGAGTTCTTTGTAGGTTCTGGATATTAGCCCTTTGTCAGATGAGTAGATTGCAAAAATTTTCTCCCATTCTGTAGGTTGCCTGTTCACTCTGATGGTAGTTTCTTTTGCTGTGAAGAAGCTCTTTAGTTTAATGAGATCCCATTTGTCAATTTTGGCTTTTGCTGCTGTTGCTTTTGGTGTTTCAGACATGAAGTCTTTGCCCATGCCTATGTCGTGAATGGTACTACCTAGGTTTTCCTCTAGGATTTTTATGGTATTAGGTCTAACATTTAAGTCTCTAATCCATCTTGAATTAATTTTCATATAAGGAGTAAGGAAAGGATCCAGTTTCAGCTTTCTACTTATGGCTAGCCAATTTTCCCAGCACCATTTATTAAATAGGGAATCCTTTCCCCATTTCTTGTTTCTCTCAGGTTTGTCAAAGATCAGATGGCTATAGATGTGTGGTATTATTTCTGAGGACTCTGTTCTGTTCCATTGGTCTATATCTCTGTTTTGGTACCAGTACCATGCTGTTTTGGTTACTGTAGCCTTGTAGTATAGTTTGAAGTCAGGTAGTGTGATGCCTCCAGCTTTGTTCTTTTGACTTAGGATTGTCTTGGAGATGCGGGCTCTTTTTTGGTTCCATATGAACTTTAAAGCAGTTTTTTCCAATTCTGTGAAGAAACTCATTGGTAGCTTGATGGGGATGGCATGAATCTATAAATTACCTTGGGCAGTATGGCCATTTTCACGATATTGATTCTTCCTATTCATGAGCATGGTATGTTCTTCCATTTGTTTGTGTCCTCTTTTATTTCACTGAGCAGTGGTTTGTAGTTCTCCTTGAAGAGGTCCTTTACCTCCTTTGTAAGTTGGATTCCTAGGTATTTTATTCTCTTTGAAGCAATTGTGCATGGAAGTTCATTCCTGATTTGGCTCTCTGTTTGTCTGTTACTGGTATATAAGAATGCTTGTGATTTTTGCACATTAACTTTGTATCCTGAGACTTTGCTGAAGTTGCTTATCAGCTTAAGGAGATTTGGGCTGAGACAATGGGGTTTTCTAAATATACAATCATGTCATCTGCAAACACGTACAGTTTGACTTCTTCTTTTCCTAACTGAATACCCTTGATTTCTTTATCTTGCCTAATTGCCCTAGCCAGAACTTCCAACACTATGTTGAATAGGAGTGGTGAGAGAGGGCATCCCTGTCTTGTGCCAGTTTTCAAAGGGAATTTTTCCAGTTTTTGCCCATTCAGTATGATATTGGCTGTGGGTTTGTCATAAATAGCTCTTATTATTTTGAGGTACGTTCCATCAATACCGAATTTATTGAGCGTTTTTAGCATGAAGGGCTGTTGAATTTTGTCAAAAGCCTTTTCTGCATCTATTGAGATAATCATGTGGTTCGTGTCTTTGGTTCTGTTTATATGCTGGATTATGTTTACTGATTTGCGAATGTTGAACCAGCCTTGCATCTCAGGGATGAAGCCCACTTGATCATGGTGGATAAGCTTTTTGATGTGTTGCTGAATCCGGTTTGCCAGTATTTTATTGAGGATTTTTGCATCGATGTTCATCAGGGATATTGGTCTAAAATTCTCTTTTTTTGTTGTGTCTCTGCCAGGCTTTGGTATCAGGATGATGTTGGCCTCATAAAATGAGTTAGGAAGGATTCCCTCTTTTTCTATTGATTGGAATAGTTTCAGAAGGAATGGTACCAAATCCTCCTTGTACCTCTGGTAGAATTCAGCTGTGAATCCATCTGGTCCTGGACTTTTTTTGGTTGGTAGACTATTAATTATTGCCTCAATTTCAGAGCCTACTATTGGCCTATTCAGGGATTCAACTTCTTCCTGGTTTAGTCTTGGAAGAGTGTAAGTGTCCAGGAAATTATCCATTTCTTCTAGATTTTCCAGATTATTTGCGTAGAGGTGTTTATAGTATTCTCTGATGGTAGTTTGTATTTCTGTGGGGTCGGTGGTGATATCGCCTTTATCATTTTTAATTGCGTCGATTTGATTCTTCTCTCTTTTCTTCTTTATTAGTCTTGCTAGTGGTCTGTCAATTTTGTTGATCCTTTCAAAAAACCAACTCCTGGATTCATTGATTTTGTGGAGGGTTTTTTGTGTCTCTATCTCCTTCAGTTCTGCTCTGATCTTAGTTATTTCTTGCCTTCTGCTAGCTTTCGAATGTGTTTGCTCCTGCTTCTCTAGTTCTTTTAATTGCGATGATAGAATGTCAATTTTAGATCTTTCCTGCTTTCTCTTGTGGGCATTTAGTGCTATCAATTTCCCTCTACACACTGCTTTAAATGTGTCCCAGAGTCTTGACTCTTTATCCAATTTGCCAGTCTGTGTCTTTTAATTGGAGCATTTAGTCCATTTACATTTAAGGTTAAGATTGTTATGTGTGAACTTGATCCTGCCATTATGATATTAACTGGTTATTTTGCTCGTTAGTTGATGCAGTTTCTTCCTAGCCTCGATGGTCTTTACATTTTGGAATGGTTTTGCAATGGCTGGTACCAGTTGTTCCTTTCCATGTTGAGTGCTTCCTTCAGGGTCTCTTGTAAGGCCTAGTGGTGACAAAACCTTTAAGCATTTGCTTATCTGTAAAGGATTTTATTTTATCAGTCTGCTGTATTCAGGAGACCCATCTCACACGCAGGACACAGATAGGCTCAAAATAAAGGGATGGAGGAAGATTTACCAAGCAAATGGAGAACAAAAAAAAGCGGGGGTTGCAATACTAGTCTCTGATAAAACAGACTTTAAACCGTCAAAGATCAAAAGAGACAAAGAAGGCCATTACATAATGGTAAAGGGATCAATTCAACAGGAAGAGCTAACTATCCTAAAAATATATGCACCCAATACAGGAGCACCCAGATTCATAAAGCAAGTCCTTAGAGACTTACAAAGAGACTTAGACTCCCATACAATAATAATGGGAGACTTCAACACTCCACTGTCAACATTAGATAGATCAACGAGACAGAAAGTTAACAAGGATATCCAGGAATTGAACTCATCTCTGCAGCAAGCAGACCTAATAGACATCTATAGAACTCTCCACCCCAAATCAACAGAATATACATTCTTCTCAGCACCACATCGTACTTACTCCAAAATCGACCACGTAATTGGAAGTAAAGCACTCCTCAGCAAATATACAAGAACAGAAATTATAACAAACTGTCTCTCAGACCACAGTGCAATCAAACTAGAACTCAGGACTAAGAAACTCAATCAAAACTGCTCAACTACATGGAAACTGAACAACCTGCTCCTGAATAACTACTGGGTACATAACAAAATGAAGGCAGAAATAAAGATGTTCTTTGAAACCAATGAGAACAAAGATACAACATACCAGAATCTCTGGGACACATTTAAAGCAGTGTGTAGAGGGAAATTGATAGCACTAAATGCCCACAAGAGAAAGCAGGAAAGATCTAAAATTGACACTCTAACATCGCAATTAAAAGAACTAGAGAAGCAAGAGCAAACACATTCGAAAGCTAGCAGAAGGCAAGAAATAACTAAGATCAGAGCAGAACTGAAGGAGATAGAGACACAAAAAACTCTCCACAAAATCAATGAATCCAGGAGTTGGTTTTTTGAAAAGATCAACAAAATTGACAGACCACTAGCAAGACTAATAAAGAAGAAAAGAGAGAAGAATCAAATTGACGCAATTAAAAATGATAAAGGCGATATCACCACCGACCCCACAGAATTACAAACTACCATCAGAGAATACTATAAACACCTCTACGCAAATAAACTGGAAAATCTAGAAGAAATGGATAATTTCCTGGACACTTACACTCTTCCAAGACTAAACCAGGAAGAAGTTGAATCCCTGAATAGGCCAATAGTAGGCTCTGAAATTGAGGCAATAATTAATAGTCTACCAACCAAAAAAAGTCCAGGACCAGATGGATTCACAGCTGAATTCTACCAGAGGTACAAGGAGGATTTGGTACCATTCCTTCTGAAACTATTCCAATCAATAGAAAAAGAGGGAATCCTTCCTAACTCATTTTATGAGGCCAACATCATCCTGATACCAAAGCCTGGCAGAGACACAACTAAAAAAGAGAATTTTAGACCAATATCCCTGATGAACATCGATGCAAAAATCCTCAATAAAATACTGGCAAACCGGATTCAGCAACACATCAAAAAGCTTATCCACCATGATCAAGTGGGCTTCATCCCTGGGATGCAAGGCTGGTTCAACATTCGCAAATCAGTAAACATAATCCAGCATATAAACAGAACCAAAGACAAGAACCACATGATTATCTTAATAGATGCAGAAAAGGCTTTTGACAAAATTCAACAGTCCTTCATGCTAAAAACGCTCAATAAATTCGGTATTGATGGAACGTACCTCAAAATAATAAGAGCTATCTATGACAAACCCACAGCCAATATCATACTGAATGGGCAAAAACTGGAAAAATTCCCTTTGAAAACTGGCACAAGACAGGGATGCCCTCTCTCACCACTCCTATTCAACATAGTGCTGGAAGTTCTGGCTAGGGCAATTAGGCAAGAGAAAGAAATCAAGGGTATTCAGTTAGGAAAAGAAGAAGTCAAACTGTCCCTGTTTGCAGATGACATGATTGTATATTTAGAAAACCCCATTGTCTCAGCCCAAATCTCCTTAAGCTGATAAGCAACTTCAGCAAAGTCTCAGGATACAAAATTAATGTGCAAAAATCACAAGCATTCTTATACACCAGTAACAGACAAACAGAGAGCCAAATCAGGAATGAACTTCCATGCACAATTGCTTCAAAGAGAATAAAATACCTAGGAATCCAACTTACAAGGGATGTAAAGGACCTCTTCAAGGAGAACTACAAACCACTGCTCAGTGAAATAAAAGAGGACACAAACAAATGGAAGAACACAAAACGTCTTTTTAAAAAAACTTTATTCTTGCTACGTTTTTCTCCTGAATGATCTTCTTTTTCATAAATTTTCAATGCTTACACCAGATTGATTTTCCCGCATAACAATAATTCCTGAAGAAAATAATTTCTCTCTTCTTTAAATTTCTGGAATTCCTGACTTTATACTATCAGATACATTTACTTACATCTTTATTACAGGTATGTATATGCATGGGTTTTCTATTTTACTAAATACATTTTACGAAATATAGCAGGTACCAACAAATACTTGTCAAATGAACTCTTTCCTGAAAGCTATGTGTTCCTGAAAGTCTCAAAAAGCATCATACTCTGGGAATGACATGATGAAATGTCTGTTCTCAGAAAACACTTTTGGAAGTACATTAGACGAGGGCATGCTCAGAATCGGAAGGACATGTTACATACCGTTTCATAATTATGATGAAAAGTCATGAAGAGCTGAATAAAAAATGACAGTGGGCATGGAGATGAAGTGGCCAAGAAGTGGAAACATGATAATGTGACTGATTTTATGAGACTGGAGGGATGCAAAAAATGAAGCCCAGGATTTATCTGTCAGGTTTTCAGCTTCAGCCACCTATTAGATGACAGTGTTGAGTCTTAAGATGAGTAACAAGAAGAGGAAACGTATGAGTCAATAGACATTGAATTTAGTTTGGGATGTTACTGGAAATAAATCTTTTGTAATGATTCAGTAACACTTTGCAGGCAGACTTACATTTGTAGGAGAATTGGGGTTCATTGCAGTTCATAGGCTTAGGGAGTTTTTTGGTTTTTTAATCGTGTTTATTAGATACAGTTGATGAAAACATAAATTAAACACATTTATTTCTTTAAAAATTGTATAAGTATATACATGTATATTTTATGCGGCACGTGAGATATTTTGTTATACACATACAATGTGTAATTAGCACTTCAGGGTAAATGGGGTGTCCGTCACTTCAAGCATTTATCATTTTTTGTGTGTGTGTTACAAACATTCCAGTTATATTCTTCCAGTATTTTTAAAATGTAAAATAAATTGTTGTTGACTGTAATCAACCTTTGTGCTATCTTTTTTGTTGTTTGTTTGAGACAGGATCTCACTCTGTTACCCAGGCTGGAGTGCATTGGCATGATCTCAGTTCATTGCAGCCTCGACTTCCGAGCTCAAGCAATCCTCCTACTTCAGTCTCCCAAGTAGCTGGGACTATAGACATCCACCACTATGCCCAGCTATTTATGTATATTTTTTGTAGAGACAAGGTCTCACCATATTGCCCAGGCTGGTCTCAAACTCATAGGCTCAAGTGATCCTCCCACCTTGGCCTTCCAAAGTGCTGGGATTATAGGTGTGAGCCCCCACTCCGGGCTTGTGCAATCACATTCTAGATCTTATTCATTCTATCTAACTATATTTTTGTACTCTATCAGGGAGTTTTAGAATATCTCGCTTATTAAATAATGCTGATACTATAATAACTTATTAGGTAACAACACTTCTTACAGACTAACTGACTTCTTCCAGGGACAGAATAAATGAAGTGAACTTCAGAATTTTTTAGCTATTCTGAAGTTGTCATGCTTATCTTTCTGAAGTTGTAGTATGTAAAATGTTTTCTACGTGTTTAGAAAACACATTTTACATTTACAAAAATGTAAAGTGCTTTCTAAGTGTTTAGAATAGTAAATTGTCTCCCTTTCTTCCTTCCTTCCTTCCTTTTCTTTCTCCCTTCCCTTCCCTTCCCTTCCCTTCCCTTCCCTTCCCTTCCCTTCCCTTCCCTTCCCTTCCCTTCCCTTCCCTTCCCTTCCCTTCCCTTCCCTTCCCTTCCCTTCCCTTCCCTTCCCTTCCCTTCCCTTCCCTTCCCTTCCCTTCCCTTCCCTTCCCTTCCCTTCCCTTCCCTTCCCTTCCCTTCCCTTCCCTTCCCTTCCCTTCCCTTCCCTTCCCTTCCCTTCCCTTCCCTTCCCTTCCCTTCCCTTCCCTTCCCTTCCCTTCCCTTCCCTTCCCTTCCCTTCCCTTCCCTTCCCTTCCCTCTCTCCCTCCCTCCCTTCTTTCTTTCTCTCTTTCTCTCTTTCTCTCTTTCTTTCTTTCCCCAAGACTGAGTCTGGCTCTGTTGCCCTGGCTGGATTGTAATGGTCCAATCTTGGCTCACTGCAACCTCTGTCTCCTGGGTTCAATCGATTCTCCTGCTTCAGCCCCCCGAGTAGCTGAGATTACAGGCACACACCACCACACCCAGCTATTTTTTTTGTATTTTTAGTAGACATGTGGTTTCACCATGTTGGCCAGGTTAGTCTCGAATTCCTGACCTTGTGATCTGCCCGCCTCAGCCTCCCAAAGTGCTGGGATTACAGGCATGAGCCGCCGTGCCCGTCCAGTAAGTTGTATTTCTAGTGTTTTTTGTATGTACATTTTATACTCCCTCTTAATAATACAATTCATACCTTTGATTTCTTAATATCCACAATGATGTCTTTTATAAAAAGTATTTATTTTTAAAGTCTCATACCAAAAACTAAAGAAAATAGTATCTGCAGAAAGACTTTGAAGCTACAAAAAAGACTCCAAAAATTTGGGTTTCCTTCTTACATATTAAATAAAATAAAACTCTTTTTCTAGTCTCCTAGGAAGTGAACTAGACTAAGTCATTAACCTAAGATGTATGGCTTAAAAAATATTCAGGATAGAAGCTGTGGTGCAATAGACAACAATGTTTAATAGGTAAGGCTTAGAACTTCCTAAAACCATCATGAGAGAGAGAGAATTTTTGAATACCCCTTTGAAGGTAAGGCCCAGTTTCAGAGAACAATCCAACTACCTTTTAAATAGGAATTTAAAATATCAATATCTCAGTCATTGACTGATTTATCAGAAAAACTATAATTCTTAAGAATGAAAAAGATGACTTTAAACCTGAAAAGAGTATTTGTTAAAAGTCATAATTTAGAAAATGCCTAGTGTCAATTTCATTTTGACCAATATATTAATTTGTAGCTGTGCTACTATTAGATGGTAGAACCTCTTTTCTTTTTGTTGTAACTCCGATTCTTAAAAAATTAGGATAGAAATATTTATTATTGCCACTGGGTAATATTCTGTCTGCTCTGATAGCTCCTAAATTTTAAAAATTACATTTTGAAAAAATTAATGTCCTAGTTGACTACGTCTTAATATCAAGTGGTATAATTGAGGTAGGAAAGCTTTTAGGCTTTGTAAGTGCTTAAGGGAATAATTTGATCAAATCCTGATTAGTAAGAGTTTATGATAAATAATTCAAAGTAAGTCAGAGTTACTATGATTCTGATACTTTATGCTGAAGTATTGAAAACTTGAAATTCTTATGTCTTTCGAATTCTCAGTTGGATCAAATGTAGGGATTAATTTTAACTAACCAATACTCTTCTCAGCACCATTTCACTTCTTTAGTGGAAAACACTTCAAGACCACTGAAGTTTCCAATAAGGCATATGGAGTAGAACTTTTTATAAGGAAGGGTCTGAATTTATCTAAAATTCTTCCCACTGGGGTATAGAAACTAAGCCTATACTCCATTTATTTACTCTCTAAATTGTTACTCCAGTCTATGGACAAAGATATGTCAACATAAGTGCCTCCTGACTGGGTTTAGTTTAAGTCCATTTCTGTGCCTCGAGGTGGTTGATGGTTGGTTTATAGGCTGACAGTGCCAGGATATTGTGAGAATCTCTAAGTTGTACCAAAGTCCCTTTTCTTTAAGGAAGAATTTGGAAGGCAGTAAAATATCTCCCTCAGTGATACACAGAGTCCACAAAACAAATGACTTCTAATATTTTCTTGGTGAAAAAGACATACTTGAGGTTTAATATTGATAGTCTTGAAAAATAGCGTAAAGAATAAATTAAATTTGGCATACAATTAATGGTATGTCAGCAAAGACCTGTAAGTGTATAACGATTTCTCTTAATCATTTGCTTTAAATGCACTTTGTGACAAGCTAAATAATTCTACTGTAATACCATATCTATAAAAACACTGACCTTTGAATCAAATATTTTAAATGTAATAAGAAAAACACCCACAAGTTCTTTTGTTTAAGAAAAAAAAAAGATTTTATTCTGGTAGAGGCTTCAAGAAATAAATTAGAGGCCAGTTGGGTCACTAAATTAAAGGGAACATTCTCTGGACAGTAAATTCTATCCACAACCATAATCTATAAAACTCCTCTAGCAGTTTGAATATTATAAATGGAATTTATAATCACTCCAGCGGACTCACCTGCAAGGTGAAGATCAGTTCCACATCATTCAAAATTATATTCTCCCTTGGGAAGCAGAAAGGGAGAGCACAGAAGCAACATTTTACTATCTATTTGATTTTCCTGGAGTCAGAACGAACTACTGGAAAACATCCATTAAAACATACCACGTAGGACACAATAGTGGAATGTTGGTAACTGTGTCAATTAATGAGAACTTATAGTCAAAATAGCATTGCCATAATTCTTCTCATTATCTCTTCCATTCTAATCCCTTGCTTGCCAATCTTTCTGAGTGCCATATCCAGATCTAGACAGAAGTATTTTTAGTGTATTCAGAGTTTCTGAATTCAGAATTGAATTCAGGCTGTCTAAAGCCATTTCTTCTCACACATCGTCTGCTTCTTGTTTCTTCTGCCCCTTTTTCGTATGCATTTGGCTGCATTGGCTGCACCACTGTCAGAAACAATCAAGTGCAACTATAGACACTAAACTAAGCATTAAAAAACCGAAGACAATCAGATGGGTGTTTTCCCTAGAAATTGTCAATTGATTGGAATCTCAGGTAGGGACTGTGAAGAAACATTTGAGCCCAATGCAGTGGATCATATTCAGGGCATTCTGACATCATTTCATTTGATTTTTGAGTCATTAGATCCACTGTTTAACCTCTTCGTTAAGCTTGTAACATTTTCAAGGTTGCATCAGAAATTTCCACATATGATACAGATATACTTATGTTAATGACAGTCATTGTCTAACTGAATTGTTTACTTTTATTTCTCAGGGAAAGCAAGGAAGGTTATTCTGTTTGTATAAAGAGCATTAAGAGATAATAGTAGCCCCACCTATCTGCCTTTGAGTAGACTACCACCACAGAACAATCTCAGTTTTTTCTTTTTCTTTCTTTTTTTTTTTTTTTTTTTTTTTTTTTTGAGACGGAGTCTCGCTCTGTCGCCCGGGCTGGAGTGCAGTGGCCGGATCTCAACTCACTGCAAGCTCCGCCTCCCGGGTTCACGCCATTCTCCTGCCACAGCCTCCCGAGTAGCTGGGACTACAGGCGCCCGCCACCTCGCCCGGCTAGTTTTTTGTATCTTTTAGTAGAGACGGGGTTTCACTGTGTTAGCCAGGATGGTCTCTATCTCCTGACCTCGTGATCCGCCTGTCTCGGCCTCCCAAAGTGCTGGGATTACAGGCTTGAGCCACCGCGCCCGGCTCAGTTTTTTCAAAGTTAAGTTTTGTTTTAAAATAATGGTTTACATAATACAGTATTTAACTTCAAAGTGATTTGGCTTCATGTGTTTTTCAGTTTGTTTGTTTTAAGAGAAGGGTTCTTGCTATGTTGTCCAGGCTGGTCTTCAACTCCTGGGCGCCTGGGTTCAAGTGATTCTCCTGCCTCAGTCTACCAAATTGCTGGGATTGCAGGCATGAACCATCATACCCAGCTCATGTTTGTGTTACTTGAGAAGATGACTAAACTCATTCATTAGATTACTGTAAAACAAAGTCTAAGGAAAAACTTTAACAACATAATAATGAAATAAAATTAAGAATAAAAAAATTTCTCCCTTGTTTGTTGTTTCGTCTGCAAAATAGATCATTTGTTTTATGCCAAAATATATTGTTAAAGTTTTTTGTAATTATAGCTTATTCTTAATAATATGAATACAGTTCTTTAATTTTTTAATTCAATATTTTTATACACAAACCCTTAGGTTTACTAGCTAATGCCTATTTCCAAGTCCTGGAAAGCATCAAATCATTAGAAATAGCAAAGGATTTGGACACATTTTGCCTCATTCTGCAATCGTGTGATGATCTGTCATTGTTTTACCTGTGCAGTCCTTAAAACCAGGTAAATAGCTTTCAGAAGCATTTATCAATTTAATTATTTGGGGAAATATAGTTACTATATAAAAGCAGAATGTTTTATTTTCATTATTTTAATCATCATTTTATTTAAAATATTTTCCTTTTGTAACAAATTTAATTTCCTTTTGCTTATAACATGGAAGTCCTGTGGTCTGGAATTGACCTTTCTCTTCTGTCTGGAGAGTAAGACGATTTTTGTCATGGGTGCTTGTTGCAGTAACGGTGAGATATACCTTACAACAGTTTTAAAAACTGTATTATGTTTTCCGCAAATATATTACTTTTAGCAAATGTATAGCTACCTGTTACTTTGACACAATTCCGCTCCGCAATTCTATTCATTGATATTTTATATACCAATAAAGAAAGCCTTGTTTTCTTTATTGTAATATCAATCAATAGCTTACATGCCATTTGAGATTTTCTCTGTTTTGTACTACTGCTCAGAGGGAGTGTATAGTTTTAAAATTATGTTCAGGAACTTTAAGCTGACATTACATAATGATATTGAATCTTGATGGATTGATATCATGTAAAATCTTGCTTTGCACAAAGTGTAGGCAAAATTGCAATATAAATATCATGACATTGTGATGCATGAATTTATGCTGAGGGGAAAATAGAGTTACCTGGCAAGCATTTTATTCCAGTTCCATGCTAAATGATAGTGGATTGGAATGCATTATTATGATTATATTATTCTGTGTATTTGTATTAAGTCCACCACACTGATATACGCTATCTTACATGAGAAAGTGGCTATTTTAAACTTATTAAGGATTATTGTATTTCTGTGCCATTAAATTATTTTAGTAATACTTTAGTAATACTTTCTGATCATCATCTTAAAAGGTTCATTACTTGTGAAAAAGTAGATATTTGAAAAATAAAATTTTTACATTATGGAAACTATAAAATCAAGTCTTATCTCAGTTTTAATCATCAAATAAAAAACTTTACCACCTAAAATTTGGACAGGGAAGAGCAATACATATTATCTCTCTCTACATTTAATCTTTAATTTGCAAGTTGATGTCACTCTTTTCTATTACTATTTATTGAAAAACGGATGCTCTCAAGTTAATATAATATAAATTAGAAATAATATTTATGTACATGTCAGAAATAGGCCAGGCATTGTGGCTCACACATATAATCTCAACACTTTGGAAGACCAAGGTGGGAGGATTACTTGAGCCCAGGAGTTTGAGACCAGCTTGGCCAACATGGTAAGACTCCTCCACAAAAATACAAAAATTAGTCAGTCATAGTGTTGGAGGTCTGTAGTCCCACCTATTCAGGAGGCTGAGCAGGGAGGATTCCTTGAGTTCCAGGAGATTGAGGCTGCAGTGAGTTAGGATCATTCCACTGTAGTCAAGCCTGGGTGACAGAGTGAGACCCTGTCTCAAAAAAAAAAGTAAATACCTTTTAAAATCAGGTTGCTAATTTAAGCCACTAGTAAGAGTATGAAAAATTATAATATTAAATTTCCATTATATTTTCTTCTCCAAATAAGAAATACTGAATTCTGAACTAGCATAAGTGTATATTATTCTTTAGTCAGCATCTTTAAGGTCATTTTAGAGAATCCTTAAAGTCAGCATCTTTAAGGTCATTAGAGAATGACCAGAATGATCTTTAAGGTCATTAGAGAATGAATAAACGTTTTATACTATGTTGTACTTGAGTAAATATTTCTTTAAATTAAACATCAAGATACCAATACTGTGTGGTCCCAGAATTAATTTCTATAATTTATGAATTCATGTAGACAACGTTTTAAAATCAAGTTCAAATGTCTTTAAAAATCTGTATTTTATTTACTAGAGGCTGTTAACATCAATAAGAAGAGAAAAATCATTTGAACATCTATTATTAACGACTATGTTTTTTTAATTACTTAAAGTAAGCTACCACTATAAAAATTGAATAAGAAGATGGGAAAACAGAATCAGTGGAAATATCTGTGTTTAATCTAGTGTATTTCTTATCCCTAAACATTTAAAATATAGAGAGAGCTTATAAGAACGTAGATACTATACACTTTTGCAGATAATGCAAATTTCACACTGTCCAATTGCCTTTTTATGTTTGTTTCCTTTTCTATCTCTTTTTACTGATTATGTTTTAAGAGTAATAAAAAACGAATTTTCAGTAGAGCTGGTTTACACATGCTACCTCTAAATAAAGATAGCATTTTTCCCAATCAAGTTGCTTTGTATTACCAAAAAAAAGTAATATCATAAAAGAGAGAGATGTTACTCAAAGAGTACTTTCTATATATTTCAGAATATTTACATCATTAAAATAATCTCAGTTTAGAAAATAAAGCAGAGTGTTGGCAAACGGGAATTTAGTTTGTTTTAGGAACGCAAAGAAAACTTCCGAGGAAATGAAAGTATGGGCGCCTTCACCGTACTAAAGCAGCTTAAAAGAAAGAAGTCCTACATGTCTGCAGTTGTTCTTTTTGATTTTTTAATTTTATTGTTCTACTATTTGCCTTTTTAATTCCCTGTTTATTTGTGGTGGGTTGCAATAATTTGAGAGGTGTGGCATAAGTTATAACTAATAGATACAAATATGTCCATGTTAGGTTACTAAGTGATTAGCTTTGCTTCCAAATCAATTAAAGTAAATTTAGAGTTATTCTGGTAATAAAGCACTTAACATACACTTGCTGTCTAGTGGCATAGCTTGGTGGGAAAAGAATGGAATAAATTACATGTTTTCTGTATCATCTATGACACAGCCTATAATCTGTAGAAGCTCATCTAGTTGTCACTCCTGTGAATGTTATTCTCTTGTGTTGCACATACAGACACCTATCACTGAATGTAAGCACTACACTTTTAGGAGGCTACGTTAAGTTAAAATATATGTTTCACCAATTGCCTCCTAAGTATAGTGATTCTAATGATTTCATTTTTGTTTATTCCTTCACATTATGTTGCATAATTTTAACTGTGTCCTTTTTTCTGCAGAATGTCTATTTAGCACCCCTTATAAATAAAGCTTTTAAGGTATTAAGGAGCTTAGTAATATGTTAATCAGTTGGACAAATATCGGAAGCAATAGTACTTAATCAAAAATGCATTAAGAAGAAATTGAGATTTTTATAAGATTGTCAAGTAAATTATGGCATGAATTTTATACTGCAGAAGAAAGATGATTCTGTGTCTGTTTGTAAACATCAATATTTCTGCTAAGGGAAAGGACCTTTCAGACAACAAGTATTAAGGAGGCCACAGCACACTGTAAAAGTGCATGTGAAAATTTATGCTGTTTATACATCAAAGTAAGCACTTGGATTAAAGGAATAATTAGACAACATTATTGAACAGTTAAGTAATAAGAAAATAATACGTTTTGAAATTATTATGGTCTGTAGATAGAGGGTACATGCTTTAACTTATTTTTTCAGCTGTAATTATTATAGCAATTATAATTTAATTCATCACCATGCATGCACTAATTGTGTATTTCAATTGTTCAGTAGGAAGGTACTGTAAACTGTGTTTATGACCCTGGTCTACTTGAGGATCAGCCCCATGATATTTTTCTCCATAAAACCAATCAGATATATTCTTCTTTTTTACAAAATTATTTATTGCTTATCTTTATTTAGGAGTTGAGTTTTATAAATGTTATCAGTCAGAGTATTCTAGGCTATGTTGCAGTAACAAAGTGTCTCAGTATAAGTATATCTTGTTCACACAAGTGAGAAAGTGACAGCAGGCTAATCTCCTCACTTAAAACGCCCAACCCCATCAAAAAGTGGGCTAAGGATATGAACAGACATTTCTCAAAAGAAGACATTCATACAGCCAACAGACACATGAAAAAATGCTCATCATCACTGGCCATCAGAGAAATGCAAATCAAAACCACAATGAGATACCATCTCACACCAGTTAGAATGGCAATCATTAAAAAGTCAGGAAACAACAGATGCTGGAGAGGATGTGGAGAAATAGGAACACTTTTACACTGTTGGTGGGATTGTAAACTAGTTCAACCATTATGGAAAACAGTATGGCGATTCCTCAAGGATCTAGAACTAGAAGTACCATATGACCCAGCCATCCCATTACTGGGTATATACCAAAGGATTATAAATCATGCTGCTATAAAGACACATGCACACGTATGTTTATTGCGGCACTATTCACAATAGCAAAGACTTGGAATCAACCCAAATGTCCATCAGTGACAGATTGGATTAAGAAAATGTGGCACATATACACCATGGAATACTATGCAGCCATCAAAAAGGATGAGTTTGTGTCCTTTGTAGGGACATGGATGCAGCTGGAAACCATCATTCTTAGCAAACTATCACAAGAACAGAAAACCAAACACCGCATGTTCTCACTCATAGGTGGGAACTGAACAATGAGATCACTTGGACTCAGGAAGGGGAACATCACACACTGGGGCCTATCATGGGGAGGGGGGAGGGGGGAGGAATTGCATTGGGAGTTATACCTGATGTAAATGACGAGTTGATGGGTGCAGCACACCAACATGGCACAAGTATACATATGTAACAAACCTGCACGTTATGCACATGTACCCTACAACTTAAAGTATAATAATAATAAATAAATTAAAAAAAAAGATGTAACACTATTAAGAGGAGATAATAAGAAATATAGTTGTCATTTTATATTGCTTAACATTTTGTCATATTTAGTAAGGCAAGCTTTAACCAGACCTAAGAATCAACATAATTTTTCAGCCAGTTCCAATCAGTTAAATTAGTGCTAATTTGGTTGAAGTTTATTTAGTAAAAAGTAATGCATTCTAAATTCTAACATATTTAATACAATCTTTATTTTTTCTTATTTTCAACATAAAGTTATCATAATAATGAATTTTAGACAATTTCTCATAATTTATAACTTATTTATAGTACATTCTTGCATTGTCAATCTTTACAAAATTAGATCTTTCTTATTAGAATAGTCTATGTTTTAAATCTGGTCATAGAAGTTTTCAAGCTAATTCTCTCTCAAACAAGTTAAAAGGTGCCAAATTACACATTCTTTGAAAATGAGTCAATTTAAAGTCCCTGTTTCAGCCCCAAGTTGTCATGATATTAATGTTACAATGGCTTGCTGATTTTCATTACCAGCACATGAGACAATTATAAAAAAAAAAAAATGGAATAAATAATGGTATAACATTTTCCAAGGTATTATTTGTAATTAATAGTTTGTAGATTCAGAAGAACGTCAATCCATTTATTCTTCTGATTTTCACAACACTGTACCACACTAAATAAAATAATCAAACTCATCTAGTTTTTACCCTTTTCTTACAGAAATGATTTCTTTAAAATACTAAGACTTTTCTCTATCTTTTAATAGAAAACAAATACTCAATTAAACACTTGACTATTCTCTTCAGAATTTTATATGAAAGTAATTCCTTTTTAATTAATTCTTAAATTATTAATAATTATCAATCGTTAAATTCTTTTTTAAAAAAAGATACCTACAAAAAATATTTGGAATTTAGTGTCAGTGAGTGAATTTTTCTACTGACACCAAATTATAAGTCACTGAGATGAAATAGAAATTTAAAATACTTAGCTAATAAAAGTCACTACAATATATTCTAGATAACTAGAGTCACAAAGATGCATTATGACCTTTAAATTTTTAAAAATGTATATACAGTTTTATTTTTCTTTAGAATCTATTTTATATGTGTCTGGGAAAAATGGTGTATGAATTACAAGAAACAAACAACTCGAGATGTATAATATATTGCAGATGTATTCAAACCTTCAAGCAGATATTCAGAACTAAACTTACATTAAATTATCCTATTTTGCAAGTATATTGTTTAAAACAATGTTAGTCTAAATTCATATAACAGGAAGAGAATAAAACTATTTTTATTAACCAACTTCTTAGCAAGTAAATAAATTTTAATCTCTCAAAAAAGATTTCTAAACTTATTATTTAGATTCACAATCACTACCGTAACTTGCATACATGAAAAGGCAACAGTATTATGTTTCCATAAATAAGGGGTTGTTCTTACTGGACACCCTTCCTTAGAGAATTAACATAGAGTGATTAAGAACAAACAGTTGTTATAACAAAGACCAGGTTTACAGAATTAGTTCGGCCATTTACTGGAGTGTGTTTTTTGTTTTTGTTAAATATTAAGCTACTTAATCTTTAAATATCCTCACCAATGAACTTTGAGTAACAATACAAACATTTGAAGGTTGATAGAAAATTAAATTAGATAATGTGTGAATATATCTTAACACAGTATCTGCAAATAAGTGAATGCTATATAGATTTAGCTATTATATTCATTATTTTTACCACTTAATCACTTTTATTTTTTTCATAGAAAAAAAAAAACTCTCCAAGAAGGGTTATTATTGATTGCTATTAAGTAGGGAAATATAGAGAGATGTTTTATTTTTAAAATTGCATGTGTGTGGTAAAGCAAATAGACGTCCAATAACATTAAAAGTGCATGACCAGGTTAGACACATAAACATTAAAAATTCTCTAAGAAATCATAAAATTTAAATTTTTGGTTTAATGACATTGAAAGAGAATGTCCTATTGTGAACAGTGAGAGTTTCACAAAAACACTACAAAAGTTAATAAAGAGTAGTTTGTTTGCTTATTTTAGATTTAATAATTTTATAGAACGCAAATTTCTCCTTAAAAATTATGAAAATTTAAAATGCACCTGTTTTAAAGGGTGGCAAGACTTTCAGCAATTCGAATAGCCCTATTTGACTTATTTTCCTCATCTGACTAGGGATAATATTAATTCTTATGCTACAGTATTATTTTCACAATGAGATAAGTCACTCATGAACCCATAGCACAGTGCCTGGCTGTGAACACTCAATAAGTTAATAATTAACAATTAACAATCAATAATTAAAAACTAATAATGAAAACTCCGTAAATTACTATCTTTATATTTAAAGCTATTTAATGAAAGTATTTTTCTAACTTTGTAATTTCACACTTATCTTTTTCGTAATAAATGTAAAGCTTTAAAATGTTTTACAGTATGCTTCAACCTTTTCTCCTAACAATCAATCTCATAAATTCAGGTGGGTAAGTTCCATTTAAGCAAGCTTACTTCTGTTGAGATTTGAAAAGTATGTATGACCTGTAAATGTTATCAGAAACAGTAACTCTATTTGACAAATGGCCTAATCACTTCACTCTAGATCAACACATTTTTCTTGTTATAATAAAATGTCTCTTCTAAGAGCGCATATGGATTTTAACTTTCCTGAATTTCTATAAATTTTTAGCTACTTTATAATACAGCTTTGTCCTGGAAAACTGAAATGTTCCACAAGGTAAATGCTCACCCTGTTTTGCTGCATGCCACACAAAAGTCACTTTTAAGGTTTAGAGAATAACTATTCTTTGGCTCCTTTTTTTTTGACAATTGTCAGTTTTTGAAAATGCACAAACCTTCCTTCTCATTGAAAGGAAACATGGAACGTTCAATATCTGGGGTCAGTTCAACATTAGGAGGCTATTTAAAAACATGGCCACATTTCTCCTGGTATAAGTCACTATGCCAATTTGGAAGGAAAACCAGGCTGTACCAGAACTTTAAATGTCCAAAAGTTTCTTTAATCATATTATAGATTTTCACAGTAGTGTAACTTTGTTTAATTTTTATAATACAAGTTAAGTTAAAAATAAACTACAATTTTACTGCATTAAATGATCACTTCTAATAACAATGTGCTCTCGCAGCTGATAATGATTCTCTTTACTCTCATTCATTTCTCCCTCTCCTTAAACTTTAGGCCAGGTGGTGGTTCATGCCTATCATCCTAATACTGTGACAGGCAAAGGCAGGAGGATTGCTTGAGTCCAGGAGTTTAAGACCAACCTGGGCAACATAGTAAGACCCTGCCTCTGCAAAAATAGACGTAAAAAAATTTAATAACAACAACAACAAAAAAAGCTAGGCATGGTGGCATGCCCCCATAGTCTCAGTTACTCACGAGGCTGAGGTGAGAGGATTCCTTGAGCTCAGGAGTTCAAGGCTGCAGTGAGCTATGATCATTCCACTACACTCCAGCCTGAGTGACAGAGTGAAACCCTGTCACTATTTAACAAAAAATAAAGCAAAAAAAAAATCTTTACATTTAAAATTTGCCTTCCATGGTAAGTTATTCTTGACAGCTTGGCCTGAATTCTGATCCCTTCTTTATCTGCGATAACTCCAGTATTACTCTGCAAATGCTAAAGTTGTTTGGTGTGCAATTACATTTCGGGTAGTTTTAAATTGTTCACTGTTAACATATTATGATGTAAGATATTAATATAAATATTGCTTTGTGCACAAAATGTGAAGTAATGCAAGTCTTTAAGAATGTTTTTAATGTCTCAGATCACATACTTTCAAAGCTATGGTTGAAATGGCTTATAAACTACATTTAAACTATTGACCCATGACAGACCCACTTTAAAGAAAAGCTTGTAAAGAAAACCAGTCACTCTTCAACAGTAACAGGTGCAACAAGCTGTTATTTACATGGTGTTAATATTTAACATGCATTATAATTTTATAATTTAAACTAATTTAAGATGGTATTAAATTGACTTCCAATTTTCAAAGGTGGGCATGTTAGTGTTAGTACTTTACAATCTATAACTTTAATATAGAATAGCATGATTATTATATTGGTGGAAAACTGAAAAATAAAAAGCAAACTGAAAACTCTTTTTTTTTAAATTTATTTATTATTATTATACTTTAAGTTGTAGGGTACATGTGCATAACGTGCAGGTTTGTTACATATGTATACTTGTGCCATGTTGGTGTGCTGCACCCATCAACTCATCATTTACATCAGGTATAACTCCCAATGCAATCCCTCCCCCTCCCCCTCCCCATGACAGGCCCCAGTGTGTGATGTTCCCCTTCCTGAGTCCAAGTGATCTCATTGTTCAGTTCCCACCTATGAGTGAGAACATGCGGTGTTTGGTTTTCTGTTCTTGTGATAGTTTGCTAAGAATGATGGTTTCCAGCTGCATCCATGTCCCTACAAAGGACGCAAACTCATCCTTTTTGATGGCTGCATAGTATTCCATGGTGTATATGTGCCACATTTTCTTAATCCAATCTGTCACTGATGGACATTTGGGTTGATTCCAAGTCTTTGCTATTGTGAATAGTGCTGCAATAAACATACGTGTGCATGTGTCTTTATAGCAGCATAATTTATAATCCTTTGGGTATATACCCAGTAATGGGATGGCTGGGTCATATGGTACATCTAGTTCTAGATCCTTGAGGAATCGCCATACTGTTTTCCATAATGGTTGAACTAGTTTACAATCCCACCAACAGCGTAAAAGTGTTCCTATTTCTCCACATCCTCTCCAGCACCTGTTGTTTCCTGACTTTTTAATGATCGCCATTCTAACTGGTGTGAGATGGTATCTCATTGTGGTTTTGATTTGCATTTCTCTGATGGCCAGTGATGATGAGCATTTTTTCATGTGTCTGTTGGCTGTATGAATGTCTTCTTTTGAGAAATGTCTGTTCATATCCTTTGCCCACTTTTTGATGGGGTTGTTTGTTTTTTTCTTGTAAATTTGTTGGAGTTCTTTGTAGGTTCTGGATATTAGCCCTTTGTCAGATGAGTAGATTGCAAAAATGTTCTCCCATTCTGTAGGTTGCCTGTTCACTCTGATGGTAGTTTCTTTTGCTGTGCAGAAGCTCTTTAGTTTAATTAGATCCCATTTGTCAATGTTGGCTTTTGTTGCCGTTGCTTTTGGTGTTTTAGACATGAAGTCCTCGCCCATGCCTATGTCCTGAATGGTATTACCTAGGTTTTCTTCTAGGGTTTTTATGGTATTAGGTCTAACATTTAAGTCTCTAATCCATCTTGAATTAATTTTCATATAAGGAGTAAGGAAAGGATCCAGTTTCAGCTTTCTACTTATGGCTAGCCAATTTTCCCAGCACCGTTTATTAAATAGGGAATCCTTTCCCCATTTCTTGTTTCTCTCAGGTTTGTCAAAGATCAGATGGCTGTAGATGTATGGTATTATTTCTGAGGACTCTGTTCTGTTCCATTGGTCTATATCTCTGTTTTGGTACCAGTACCATGCTGTTTTGGTTACTGTAGCCTTGTAGTATAGTTTGAAGTCAGGTAGCGTGATGCCTCCAGCTTTGTTCTTTTGACTTAGGATTGTCTTGGAGATGCGGGCTCTTTTTTGTTTCCATGAAAACTCTTATAAAATTCAGCCTGCAAATATTGTATTGCCTGGCAAGAGAAAGGAAATGATATTTGCCATATAATTGTAAGATCAAAGCTGCTATAATGTACCACTAAGTCAAGGAGACCTATGTTCTAAGGTAGAGAGTGTACTTGACAATTTAAGAGGAGGTGACAATAAAACACAATGTTCTATATCAGGTTTTATTGGCTTAAAAACTATCTGCAAAAACAAAATCATGTTATCAGGCAAACAAACACATCCTCCCTACTTTACATGTATCTGTGTGGGAAATATCACTCCTGAATCATAATCCAAGATTCTCAGGACAATATTTCTTACATTCCTTCTTATGGATTTTTTTATACTTGTTTAATGGAACCCTGTGAATTTAGGGATAAGGTATTATCTGTCCTTGTTTTCTCAACACTGAACAAAGCACCAGCAAAACAGTAAGGACTCAACAATAAATGAGCAAATGAATGAATGAAGAATTATTATCTGTATTTCTCCTAGTTCATAGCAAGAACCTTAACAGTTACCAAAATTTTTGTTTAATAATTTTACTTATTGGAATGTAACAAAATAAATAATTCAAAGATAAAGCCACAAAAAGGATCATAATGTTATCATATTGAGCTAACTCAAGAATAGTATATGGCGAAGTCAATTATAAGATGCATATAAACATATAAATAAAAAATAAAATTTTATAGTCAGACTAAAGCTGATAATTATGAGAACATTACAAATAATTTGAAAATATTATTATATTTTGATGTTAAGTAAAACAGTAAGAAATAAAATATTGGATCCTAATTTTGAGATCATTGTTCTTTTTTAAAATAAGTATAATATTACCAAAATATATTTAAATAATTTATTCTGAAATTGAACACTGGAATAGTATTTTATTTTATTTTATTTTATTTTATTTTATTTTATTTTATGCTGTTAATTTTATTTCTGTGTTGTTTGACATGAAGCAACAAGTTAAGTTGTGCTCTAAGCCCTTAGGTTTTTGTTGTGTTTGTTGAGGAAAAGAGATCTTAACAAGAGAAATTACAGTAACCAAAATAAAACCAATTTCCAGAACAGAAAACTGGCAATGATGACTTTAGTAATAGAGACTTGAAATATTGTACTTTAAAATGAAAAAGGTATTAATGAACTTCATTTTGTTTGTAAAACACCAATAATAATTACAATGATAATTACAGTGATTACAAAATTCTCGCCTTGCTTGGAAACAGTTTGCAATCAGTTTCTACTGAGGATTTTTTTTATGTCCACAGCCATTGTTCTTAAAGGTTTTAAAATAATTAACTGTCTTTTGCAATGCCTTAAAGAATGGTGTACCACAATATACTGTTTAGTGAAGGAGTTAGAATTATTAAAAATGCCTTCTCACACCTAGACCATCTACAAATAAAAACATGTAATGGAAGAATAGGATTTTTACAGTGTTTAGGGAGTTGTTAGCACAGTGGAAAAAGACAAATTGTTCTGGCTTCAGAGGGCCTTGAGGTTGAGCCCTGTCCTGCAACTTACTTGCTGTGTATCTGAAAGTATTTTTCTACCCTAAGCCAAAGTATCCTGACCTAAGAACTGAAGATAGCAACTCACCCCACATAATGGTAATTATAAAAATTATAACTGTATGTATTAGTTCGTTTTCATGCTGCTGATAAAGGTATACCTGAGACTGGGCAATTTACAACAGTAAGACGTTTAATTGACTCATGGTTCCATGTGACTGGGCAGGCCTCACAATCATGGTGGAAGGTGAAAGGCACGTCTCACATGGTGGCAGACAAGAGAAGAGAGCTTGTGCAGGAAAACTCCCCTTTATAAAACCATCAGATCTCATGAGACTTATTCACTATCAGTAGAATAGCATGGGAAAGACCCATCCCATGAGTCAATTACCTCCCACTAGGTGTTTCCCACAACACGTGGGAATTGTGGGAGCTACAATTCAAGATGAGATTTGGGTGGGGACACAGCCAAACCATATCACTGTATAATACTTCAAATCTTGAATATAGTGTTGTATTGACTGATGGTGGTGTATTTTATAATGTATAATGGGAGAAAGAAAAAATGTATTTAAATATATGGAAATGCTAAAGCAGGAATATATTGGGTGAGAATAAAAGTAGCCAGCTTTTTGGACTGAATTATGTTGAATTTACTACATCTGTGTAGCAGGGTTCCTAATCTTAGTGGTGTGTCCACAATAGGTAATATGTACTGAAAGTATGATTCCCCTCACATCTTGGGCAGCTAAGTAGGACTTAAGTGAGGGATGGATGGATGACTCCGGCCAGAGAAGCCATGATCATATTAATAACATGATTTTCTGGGTGTACCATGATAGAAAAGAGAATTTGTCTTGAAGCTATGCAACTGTTGGAGTGTTTTACAGAAAGGTGCTCCTGGAGACAATGAAGAAATATATCATCAGTGATGACATTATGTATTGGAAATTTTGTATAATTTTTATAGCACTATTTGTATGAGAGAAGAATGCAATGGTGGTATAGGTGTATTTAGATGGAAAGATGGAAAGGGACACTTAAATTCTATCCAAGTGGCATGACAGGCAGTAGAATATCCTTCTGGCCATCAAGATGAAAGGGGTTATATTTTCCTATTGTTAGACTCTCACTTATACAATTTCTATCAAAAATACGTAAAAATGCAAACATTATAAATTTTTATATATAACATCATTGAAATTTTTTTTTGACAAAAATCTGGAAGTCTTGGACTATTATTCAACCTTATCTGAATAATTTTGTAGTTATGAATGAAAACATAAACTCATAAACATCCTTAGAGTCTTTTATATATGGAATTGAAATCTTTCTATTAAGATTACTCATTTATTAAAGTTTAAATTTATTCTCTTAAGTATGAACACTGCATTACCATTTGGTTAAAAAAGGTTGAACATACCTCTAAAAAAATCTACATGACACAACTCCTAGGGATATGCAATGCTTCACAATATGTTTTCTAAATCTTCAGTCAATTTATTGTTTAGAAAAATAATACAAAGTCAATTGGTTTTATGTTAGATTTTAGTTTTAAAATTGATTTTAGAGTGATGAGGAGGAAGGTAAAGCTGAAAACCAGGTGTCCAATGTACATTCTTTCATCTTCTAATCCCACAGCATGAAGCAATCCTGGATATTCATTGTGAGGTATATTTTTTCTAGGTTAGAGTCTAAATTTATCTCCATTATAAATCGTCATATTCATCTTTTCACTGGGTCATAAAGTTACCTTACCTTTTCTTCTTTCTCTCCTAGTTATTCCCATTGTATTTATTTTTGTCCTATATTTTTCAGCAATTTCTTGACTTGGTCTTTCCAGCAATTTCTATATCTTATAGAGTTGGATTCAGATTATTTACACACAAAAAATAGAATAACAACCTTCTGGAGATTCTATTTTCTTGCATTCATTTCATGCATCTAAATCAAGTAAGATCTAGCTCCTCAATAAATCTCAATACCCCGAAAGAGTATGCAATCTCTAATTATGCTATCTCTGAATTGATCATTTCTTGGCTGCTACTTGTATCAATATCCTTCATGCTAATGAATATTTTTAAATTGCTCTCAATCAATGTTTAGCATCCAATAGCATTAATAAGTGTCTAAAACCCAAGAAATATCACCTTAAATGAAATATTTGAAATCACTCAAATTTACCTGGCACATGCTGGGTGGTTTATATTTGGATGTTCATGAAGACTACATGCTGTGTATATGTAGAATTTATTATCAAACTGGAATACACATGCTGTGAGTGTGCTTTTTCCCTACGTACCTCAGAAAAGAAATATTTGCAAGAATTATCTTCCTGTATCACATTGCCAAACTAAAACTACTTAATATACACTACTGTGAAGTTATTTTTAACAATTTTCTACTAGATTTGTTCAGATGCATATTTTGTTACAAACTTTTGTGATTTGGGGACTCTACCAAAGTCAAAATCCACACTAAAAGACATTTAAGGATCAATATTTTAAACTCATGTTCAAAAACTCGAATACCCAAATAAATTTTGAAATCATTACATAAATTTGACCTGTTTTTTCATCGTCCTTCATTGAGACTTTCTAATTGATTATTTTAAACTTATAAGATTACCATATTAAGTTGTTTTCATGCTGTAATCATGAATGAGCAAAATCTTCAATATGCATTTGCTCAGATCAGCTGAGAAATTTATAAAATTAAGATTTTATAAAATCTTAAATGTTAGTATGAAAAAATGACTAGTTTACAATAAATTTTCAACTTTATTTTGTTTGACTAAATTTGTCTAATTAGATAATTATGTCCTAATAGCTAACTGTTGCAGGACACTCAACTTAATCTTTTACCTAAGTGCAGAGCGGTTAAAGAAAAAATATAAAACTAGGGTACCAATTGTGGGATTTACAGGTTTTCTCTGTATCCATCATGAATAGCTCAGATTAATTGATGCACAATTGACATTGTTGACAATTGGCAGGCATCAATGATTCCGCTAACCTTTGTTATTAAATTTTGTTGCTTGAGCTGGGTGCAACAGGTGGTTTTGTGTGAGTGCACATGTATACAGTGAGTCTTTCGTTGGTATCTTAACATCCAATGTATAAAAATTGCCTTTTAATTGTTATTTATTTTTTTTTTTTTTTTGGAGATAGAGTCTCACTCCGTCGCCCAGACTGGAGTGCAATGGCGCGATCTCAGCTCACTGCAACATCCGCCTCCCGAATTCGAGCAATTCTCCTGCGTCAGCCTTCCTTCTGTGCAGCGGGGATTACAGGCGCCCGCTACCGTGGCCAGCTAATTTTTATATGTTTAGTAGAGACAGGGCTTCACCATGTTGGCCAGGCTGGTCTCAAACTCCTGACCTTAGGTGATCCACCCACCTCGGCCTACCAAAGTGCTGGGATAACAGGTGTGAGCCACTGCGCCTGTCCAAACATTGGCCTTTTTAAGCATGGCATGACTCTCAAAAGACATTTACTTCCTTATGTTTTTGTGATTCAGAAGGTCTTCCATATAATGTATTTAGCATAATGTCTGACATATAGTAAGCACTCTAAAGCTTTCTAAAAATTTTTAGTTTTAATTTATTACTTATTTTATCATTTATTATTTATAGATAATTTATGGCATAAGTTGAATTGTTCATATGTTTTCCCATTATAATATCTACCTTACCTCTTTTGCTCTTGTAGTAAAAAGTACACATGGTTATTTTCTCCTAAGCCATCTTCTCTGAGGAACAATTTCAATTTTTTTTCGGGTATCCACATAGTTCTTACACGCTCTGAGGAAAGAAAAATGCCAGTTCTCACTTTAGAAGTGGCTAACAGGTTGAAAAACACTCTCCCTGTGTCAGATTCTGGGAGAGGGCGCATTTAAAAATGTAGCATTTTTGCTTTCATATGAAATTTGATGTGGCTTCACCCTTTGGACTGTCTACCATAAAATACAGACTAAAATTTTTTATCTACCTAAAAACAATCATACAAATTTTTTTTTGTCTACTAAAAAGAAAGTTTAGCAAACACCAGTTATAATAACAAATGAAAAGAGAAAAGGAGGCAATTATTTTTTTAAAAAAGCAATGTCTATATATAGCATATTTATGCATGAACATGCCTGTTTGCATTGAGTATTTGTTGTTTCTTGCATATTAATAAGTTTGTTTTTATTTGTAATTATGTAGTTGTCTATACTACAAATTATAACTTTGTTAGTACTCACATAATGAAATACTTGAAACTGAATTTATGATTAAACATTTTCATAAACATAAAAATAATTCCTATATAAAGCAGCAATGTATTAATCACATATATTATGTATTCATTATATGAATAAGCTCAGGTGCTCATATTCTTATCATAAGTTAAAAATTTTTTTCAAAAGTTGGTGAACAATAATTTGCAACCTATGTGGCAAAATTTCTATGTTCAATTCTGTTTCAATATTGTCTTTTTTTCCTCTGTCTTTTCCAGCAATGTTTCATAGTAAAGCTTGGTTATATCTATGAATCAGATTAAGAAATATTAATAACAACTATAGAACTAATTTTTTATTAATTGATTCAGGTGTGGTATATTTTGTTTACATTCATTACCTTTTAAAAAATATTTCAGAATTCTATGAATTCATTACTATTTTTTATCTCCATAATGAACATGAGGAAAATGAGGCTTAGGAAGATTAGTAGCTTGCCTGAAATCACCTAAATAATGAGTAGAATAAAATAAATGGAAGTCATTTTTTTTAGCTCAGTCTCCAGAGAACATCTAAATTATACCCATATATTTTTCTTAATTTTGTAGAATATAAAAATAAAAAATCAAGTGGATACAGAAAGCTTATTTGAGTTAAATATTTGAAAACAGTTCTTAATATTTTTTGAAAACCTGTCTGAAATGTTCTAAATTACTCTATATCTATTTTCATTTTAAAAAAGAATTCTGACTGGATGCTGTGACTCATGCCTGTAATACCAGCACTTTGGGAGGCTGAGGCAGGTGGATCACTTGAGGTCAGGAGTTCGAGACCAGCCTCGCCAACATAGTGAAACCGTGTCTCTACTAAAAATACAAAAATTAGCTGGGTGTAGTGGTACACGCCTGTAATCCTAGTTGCTTGGGAGTCTGAGATAGGAGATTCACTTGAACCCAGGAGGCAGAGGTTGCAGTGGCAGGAGCTGAGGTCGCGCCACTGCATTCCAGCCTGGGAGAGCAAGACTCTGTCTCAAAAAAAAAAAGAAAGAAAGAAAGAAAGAAAGAAAGAAAGAAAGAAAGAAAGAAAGAAAGAAAGAAAGAAAGAAAGAAAGAAAGAAAGAAAGAAAGAAAGCTTACTCTTACTCTTTTTTTCTGTAAGTATTGGATGACTGGGAATGTAATGAACAGAAGGGAAACATGACTTAGAATTATAAAACAAAATTAATTACTTCAACAGCTTCTAATCAAACATCAAATTTCAGTAGTTTCCTGGGATGTTAAAGATCCGCCTTTCTATCGTAAGCAATTATTGTCAAGAAAATATAAATTAATTATGAATTTTCACCTCATGCTAAGACTAACATATCACATCTCTAAACTTAGGCTAACTTGTTTTTTTTTTTTAATGAAATATAGTGACTTTTAAAGGATATTCACCATGGAAATAACAGGTATTTTACACTTAAGATGTCTTATTTAATTCCCTTTTTAAAAAGAGAGATCAACTTCGCTTACAAGAAGTAGAAGAGGAAATTACTAGAAGTTTGTGGTCTATAAATTAATAAACATTCCCAGACCAAAAAGGTACCAAAAATTTGGAGGCAAAACTAAAATTATAATGTTATACTAAAAATGCAGTAATATACTTTTTCCTTTTATGTATTCATTGATTTTACAAATATTTAGTGTATGCATGCTAATTGTTTATTACTGATTTTGTTGGGTTGATCGACTAGTTTAACCCATTTTAGCTTCAAGTAACTGACAGTCAAATAAGGAAAGCAAATAGTAATGCCTGTAATAAGAACAACAAAAACACAAAATGATACAAAATTTAAATTCACCGTGTTAAGTACTAGGAACATGACCAAAATAAACATGTAAGAAAAAAGATGGAATCATTAATTGCAACTGATAGTGTTTGTGGATAGAGGTTTCTATGTGAATTTTCAGGGAAGAGAGGTGAGTCATAGAACTATTTCCCAGAACAGAAATGCCCACCTTGTGTTTTGTAACATGATAGGCTTTCTAGGATAACAAATGGCTAGCCAATGGCTTTCCAACGTTTTTGAAAATAAGCTAAGGAAAAACTATAGGATTGAAACAAGCATCGTAGGGCAACTTCAAATAATTACAATGAAGAATGTTGATACAATACTTTAAAGAATAAGGAAATAAAGAACAAATATCATTTACATAGCTAGTCGGGGGATAAAATATAATATAGTCAATACCATATCAACTTGAAACATACATTCACTCACTATTTACAAACTAAAAACTTAACAATTTAATCACCTGAAAATGATTGTTTCTTCTAGGAATTCCTTAGATCCAGCATGCAGCCCATTAGCATTATTTTTGTGACTCCCCAGGGATCTATCCTTAGGCACATTACATAATATATGAAAGAAAAAATTGCAAAAGATGCTAACCATAGAAAACATGTTAGTATAATTGTTATCGAGTATGGCATTTTGTGGGTGGTTAACTCAGTTATAACCTTGAAAAGGGTCTTCATAAAGTTTTCGCTGAAAATATGACTTAAAATAACATTTAAATAGAAATTCAAATGATGAATTTTCTACCTGCTTGTTCAGAAATTTTATTAAAAGTGTTTAAGATCACAGGCTAAAATGTAGCCTAACCTCAGCTACATGTTTTTAAGGAAAAGAGAGCAACACTTTTTATTCTAAACCTGTCTCCCATGCATATTTTATTTTTTTTTTTGGCAGTTAAACTGCACATTTCACAACCTTCATCCAAATAAGTGTTCTTTTCCCTCTCTTTCATGCCTCCCACTGATAAATAAACACAACCATCTACAATGGTTTAATAAGATAATTAAGCTTCATTTCACTGGGTATTAAGGCCATTTGAACACTTGTGTCACCAGCATGCACTGTTAAAGATTCTGTCAAAATGAATTAAGTGTTGGATTACTTTTCTAAAAGTTTATCCCTGCTTGCTTGGAGGAGCACATGGAGACCAACTCATGAAATTAGAAAAGGGATCTCTGCACACAGGCTGCTCTTTATGATATTTCAGAGGATTTTGGTATTGCTTTCGTTGGTATTGATAATTCAAATGAAATGTGTTTCTATCTTTCCCTTTTCAAATGAACCTTTTCGCTCTTATTATAGCATCTTTCCAGTTGCTTGGCATTGTTAGTATTAGATTCATCTGCTTCAATGCATTTTATTTACAACCATCTAATAATATTAGAAAATGAGTATAGTGAAGCTTACATAAATGATGAGAATAAAACATGAAACCTTTGCAAGAGACTGCCTTTGCAGCATGTTTTACAAAACCCACAAGAACATAAAAAGAAGCATAATACAGTTTCTGATCAGTGACAAAAGCTCTTAAACAGATAATTGTATCATGCATCAAAATCTATTAGTGTTTTAAAAATGAAAGTACACACCTAAAAATATTAAGCTTCTTTCCAGGAAGTAATTTTCTTTCACAAATTATCATAACAAATACTGAAGAAGTGTGCACTGGCCTTGAAAAGTTACATTCATTCTTTCTTATGATTATTTAATGTACTGCTTATAAGCAAACTTTAATAAGAGACTTTCAGTAGAAAGTTATCGACTGTCCTGTGAATTTCTTAAGCACTAATGGTCTAAAACATCATATTTTATGCACATCATGTGTTGTCTGTAATAAAGTTTTAACTCTAAAAGTCATCTGTTTCCTGCTACCTACTATATGTACTAAGAGGGTATATTTTAAACTATTTCTGTTGCTCTATACTGTGGCCTTTGGTATATGATATTCTCATGCTTGATCTGTTCACTTTAGAAATACCTATCAAACCTGCTGTATACAATTTATTTTCAAAATGTAATGTGCTTGGTTTTCACTTTTTACTATATTTCCTTGCTCATGTATTATTTTACTTTAGCATTATCTTTGAATTGCCCACTCTCTTTTAACAATAATGCTGCTATTTATTTTTGTGGTGCTGTTTGAAATAAACTGTGCTGTTGGTCTGCTTTGTTAGCTACTTTTCATCCAGCTTGTTTTCATTCAATGAGTTTACCTTTTACTAAAAAAGATGGCACAAACTTCTAATGTCTTGACTACTTCAGACTTTCAAAAACACGGTTTTTCATTATTCTCTTGAATTTCCATACAAACTATCCTGGTTTTAATGTATTTTTTTAATAAGTTCTAGATCCATGCAACTCAACACAGGAAGTGATACAAATAAAACTTACTCCAAGAACTACCACTGGAAATGTTATTTTGTTTTGAAACTCACTGTAAGTGGTAAAAATAACAGAATTCCAAATAACCCATCAGTGTCATTCTTAGAAGAAGTGATTTTCTTTTTCAGTAGTGGTAGAGTTCACTTTCTTTGATAAAGTATTTGGTAAAAGTAAACAGGCCGAGAACCACTTGAACAGGTATATTTTAAGTGTTTTTTTTCAAACTTGAAATTCTATTTTCTGAAGTTAATAATTTTATAGTAAATCTCGAAAATAAAATAAATATTTGGTGAGCAAAGAAAAAGATTTTCAAACATATTAAATAAAACAATAACTCTTTCAAATGTTGTGTATTCTATTGATAACTTGGTCTTAGGAAAATAATATAAAGTAAAATAAATTGCCCCAAAATAAAATAAAATATTAAATAGGATTCAATTCAAGATTATGATGATAAATACACATATTTCAACAGTGTAAAATTCATATTTATGTGCAGAAACTTTGAATCCTATCCTGTTTTTTGATAATGGGCTTTTTCTGTATCCAAAGAACCCGTTCCCTACAGGGTTTTGAACTAGTGACTCTTAACTGCCGAAGCAGCAGCTCTACCTTTTGTGTATGTTTCTAAATCAATATCACAATGGACTCCTTTTCTGGGATCTAGGAAGAGCAACTGATTAAAAGTGACTATCACGATTTATTCAATAATTATGTAGTGAGTCTGGAGAACTTGCAGAAGTGCTATAAAAGAAACAAAGATGTGCTTTTGTACCCCATGTGTTTATAATGGAATGATGGCAGATAAAGTAATGTTTAAAATGTTACCAAACAAAGCTTCAAATGCTAGGTGCTATGTGAGTATCAGCAGTAATAATTGACATAGATTTTAGAGGAAAGTGCAAAATGAACCACTATGATTGTGAAGAATGTTCAGGACATTGTCACACGGACCTTTAAAATAAATGATAAATGGAACTTTTGTGGGTAAGCGTTACAAAAGTAGATGGCATTTAATTTAGAGATAGTAACATATTTTCTTTGTCTTGATTTATCAGTAACTTTGCAGGTTGGTAGCTAATTCTAAAATGATAATTCTATAGTATAAAAGCACTTGTGCCTTTCAAAATGAAATTTTAAATGTCTTATATAACTTTGAATGTAAAACTACTTAATAATTAATCACTGAACAACCTAAACATGTGAATATTTTGAGGTCTAATAAAGTTTTTAATAAATGTGTGCATTTTTTCTTAACCAATAACCTGAAATTTTGCTGTATGTACTGATCTGTAACTTGCCTTTTTTTAAAAAAAATTGCTAACATTTTCCGCCTTCTGATACATTAAAACTTGATTTTCAAGGGTTGCATAGCATCTCATAATATAAAATCTAGCTTTAACAATTCTTAGTTATTTTATGCTAAATGTTTAAACATTTTATATCAAATGCCTTATATTTTGTCTCCTTTTATAATTTAATAGGTTAAATTATCTTCCTGTGACATAAAAAATCCCCATGTTTAAAAAACTAGACTAGGAAGAGCAAATTACGACAAAGGCAAGAAGGTAATGAGGGAGGAGCAAAAAGGCCAAGAGGCTCCAGTAATTGTCCCCTTAGGAACACCAAATCAAAGAGAGCACCTTCATAAGAACCAAAATATCACTGGAGCAATCACAATACCTTTGTTACTGGAAAAGGAGTCTTGTCTCAGACTGCAAGTGTGGGTTCTTGGATCTCATGTGGGAAATAATTCAGGGCAAGTCTCAGAATATTGTAAAGTTAAAACAGTTTATTAGAAACTACTCTGTCACAGAAAGCAAAAAGAGAAATGCTCCTACCTTAAACATAATGCTTGCTTATATAGGATATCATGGCTAAGAATAGTGTACTTTTATTATAAAAGCTTGTGATCAGCTTGTGACAGGCTATTAGTACTGTTATTTTCCTATGTAACTATTGATTTCAGCAATAATTATGACTGTACTATTTAAAGCAAAACTTATTCAACTAAAAATCTCTTTGCTCTTGAAATTTTGGGACATTTCCATAAGTTCTGTATCTTTAGTTAGTTAGCATTGCTAGCTCATTTGCTCAACCATAAACATCTTGTGACCAACAGTGCCTAACCCTCTGGGAATGTAACCCAGTAGATTTGGCATTATCCAGCCTTTATTCAAGATGGAATCACTCTGGTTAGGATGCATCCGATACCTTGTTTTAACATAACAACAAGGAAAGACACATTGAAGAGGGTAGAAAGGACAATTTGGCATTGCCTACACCACACCTCTCCTAATCCCAGGCAGTGCAGGGCAGAAAGAGAATTGGTGTGCTTTGCAGGGAGAGCAAAGTGAGTATGAGACTTTGTATTGGAATTCAGTGCTGCCCTGTGGCAGCAGAATAAAGCACAAGACAGAATTTTGCCAGTGTCTACAGACATTTAGATCAGTGCTGGGGTGGAGGGGAATCCTCTGCCCCAGCACGGGGCTCCAAGTCCAGGCTGGATTCACAGCCAGCTGATTAAAGTAACCTGGGTCCCCAAATAAATTTGAGTGGTGGTCAGGCCACAAGGATTGCAGTCATTGGGCAAGCCCTGGTGCTGTGCTCATCTCTGAAGCAATGAATTTGGGATGTGAACCATTGCAACACCAGCTGTAAAGGCCATGAGAGCGCTTGTGTCACCCCATCCCCTCCAACTCCAGGCAATGCAAATTGGGGAGACATTCTTTCCACTTGGTAGAAGGACAGGGAAGAATACAGAGGACTTTGTCTTACAATTTGGGTACAAATTCAGTCACAGGAAAATAAAGCATCAGACAGATTCCTAAAACCACTGATTCTCGGTCTTTACTCCTAATAGCATTTCTAGACATACCCTTGGCCAGAAGGGAATCTGCTGCTCTGATGAGATCGACCCAGTCTCAGTAAGATTCACCATCTGATGGTGGTGGCTTTGGACCTTGAATAAACATCAGCAGCAACCAGGCAGTAGTGACCATGAGCCTTGGGTGGGCCCCATTACTGTGCTTTTCTGGAAAGCCATAGTCTTCAGGTCAGACCAAGCATGATGACAGTTGTGGTGGCCATGGGAGTGCCTGCATCAACCCTTCCTCAATTCCAGGCAGCCTAGAGCAGAGAAAGCCTCCTTCTGAGGGAAAAAGAGGAAAGAGAATGAGAGACTTTGTTTAGCAAAGGGAATTCTCTTCCCCAACTCCAGCAGGGCTGTGTATCTAGGAGTCTGCAAGGGTCACAGCGTTCCTGGGCTTAGAGTGCACCGTAGTGCTGAAATGAATGCAGCGACTACAGGCTTAGGTCACGACAGTCAATCCCTCTTGAATTTCTTGGAATGCCCTCTCAAGAAGGATAAGGACAAACAAGCCAGGACTGTGAAGACTGGAATGAATACCTGACTTCTCAGTAGAAACATTACAGGCTAGGATCTATAGAGGGACATATTCAGAGTGCTGAAGGGAAGGAAGCAAAAACTTTCCACCTAGAATTTTATATCCAGCAAAGTTCTCCTTCTACCATGAAGGAGAAATAAAGACTTTCACAGAGGTACAAGAGCTGAAGTGTTTTGTCACCACCAGAGTTATCTTGCAATAAATGCTAAAGGAAGCTCTTTAAACTGAATGAAACAGAAATTAACAACCAACAAGTAATTATCTGAATGTATAAAATTCATGGGTAACAGTAAGTCCAGACAAATATGGAATATTCTAACACTCTAATTGCAAAACTAAACCACTCACATGTTTTAGAAGGAATCCAAAAAGTCAAATCTATCAAAATAATAACTAAAACAATTGTATTGAAGATTCTTGTCAGTGTAATCAAGCAAAAAAAAATAAATGAACTACATCCACATTAGAAAGAAGGAAGTAAAACTGTCTGTATCCACTGAAAATATGACTGTGCAGACTATCACATGGAATCTAAAGACATGTGATAAGGCTAGACATGTTGAGTACAGAATATATATAAAATATATATAAAAATCAGTTGCATTTCTATGTGCTAGCAATAAACAATTTGCATACAAATTTACATACTGTTTTATATACAGTATTTTTTGTGAAATCCAGGTGGGATTGCCAGTTAAACCTTACAAGAAAGTGCAAACTTGCCCCCAGGGCCTCCATACAATTTCTCTCACTTAATCTATCTAAATCTTATTGTTGTCCAGCTAAATTTGCCCTAGGTAATTAAGCACTTGCAGTCCTGTTGCTTTGCAGGTGCTTCCCTTTCTTTAAATTGTGGGATAGTTGATTGCCCTGTAAACTCAGCTTTCTGATGTACCCCAAAGAAAGATAGGAACTTTCAGCTGGGCACAGTGGCTCACTTCTGTAATCCTAGCACTTTGGGAGGCTGAGGAGGGTGGATCACGAGGTCACGAGATCAAGACCATCCTGGCCAACATAGCGAAACCCTGTCTCTACTAAAAATACAAAAATTAGCTGGGCATGATGATATGTGCCTGTAGTCCCAGCTAACTCGGGAGGCTGAGGCAAGAGAATTGCTTAAACCCAGGAACCCGGGAGGCAGAGGTTGCAGTGAGCTGAGATCACACCAGCTTGTTCAACAGAGCGAGACTCTGTCTCAAAAAAAAAAAAAAAAAAAAAAAAAAGATAAGAACTTTCAGTTTGTCTGCCTTTTGTCTTTTAATAGTATTATTAAAATTCTTTTTATGTTTCTTCTTTCCAATCCAAAGTGCTTAATTTATAATTTTTCATTTTCATTCAATGCTCAAAAAATATTCAGAAAAAAAAATGCTATATTTCCAAATAATTATGTGAATTTTACCTGGAATATTTTTGTTTATGTATGTAATGTGATGTTTTGAATTGTTTGGGAAGGTGTATGGAGGAAAGGGAAAGTATCTGTAGCATTTTTATTGTCTGAATATATATTGCTCTTCTGAGATTTTTAAGGTCTGTAAATGTAACCGAGAGGAAAAAAGCCACGAAAAACAGCTAAAGAAAGGGTATGGGTGATGGGAAAATGCAGCTGCTGTTGGCTGTAATTTATACGATTACTATTGTTACTCATTTTAATGTGTTTCCAATTTGTTACATTTACTCCTTATTGTGTATGAATGAAGCGAGGGAGTTCATTAACTCATTGTCTATCTTTATATTCAATGTCTTTTCCCCTTCTGAAATATGTTTATTTAGTTAATTGTGGCTATGCCATTGAATGTTTGCAATTATGTGTCTCCAGCATATATAGAACATATTTTCCAAAGCAGAATTCACACATCTGGGAACTTTCTTTCATCAATCTCTATAGAAAAAAAAAATAAGATGAGAACAAACACTTCTTTCAGGAACAATATCTGCATTCTTTGCCAGGAAAGATACAATTATTTAAGTGACTTCATTGTTTGTCTTCTAATAATCTTACCTGTTAAGATAATATATTGAACGAACTTTTCTTTATGTTATTCATTCAATGTAAGTGCATATCTTGTGCATATTGAATTCTGACAGTTTTTGAAAAAATATGGCTCTGTGCCATGATAATTAACTTCAAATTTGGTGTGATATAGTAACAGTGATGAATTAATCTTATTTATAATGGTAACTTAGGATAATAAAATTAAATTAGTATATAAGTATGTTGGTTTCCTTTACTTTTTTCTGTGAGGATCCAATAAATACATTAATTGAATTTGATGGTTTTCAGTTTTATTATTAACCTATCTCCATTAATAATTTCTTGGGAGGTAACTGGTTGCTATGGGCAAGAACATCAGGCTTAGAGTATGTAGGCATGAATTATATAACCAACTCTGCTCTTCATTAATGATGTGGCTTGGGGGGGCAGTGTAAAGTATGAAGAAGTATAGTGTATGTAAGTATGAAGTAAAAAGTATTAAAGTGAGGATAGGCTTATTTAAGCAATTATCTTATAGCAGCTTTGATTTCTAATCTCCCATATCCTCATTAACACATTTATAAAACCACCCATTTTCTAATTACTATGGTCTCCCAATACACAAGAATACATGATAATGATCAACGGCAATAATCTATGAAAAAATTCAAAGTAATGCAAAACCAATCAAGCTATTAGGTGGCCTAACTGTGCTATTCAAAATAGAGCAAAACCACTCAATGTAG
The DNA here is from genome assembly GCF_043159975.1 of Macaca nemestrina. Taxonomy (NCBI): domain Eukaryota; kingdom Metazoa; phylum Chordata; class Mammalia; order Primates; family Cercopithecidae; genus Macaca; species Macaca nemestrina. The sequence continues at coordinate 64,085,165 of NC_092140.1, forward strand.
AAATTGAGAATAAACTACTTTACCATTCTAAACTATGTGTTTCCCAATTAAAAAATAAATGCATATACACTCACTATTGATATAGGCTAACCGTTCTGAGTATGCAGGTGGAATAGCTAAGGTCTTACTGCCACACTGTAAAGCTGTTATTTCTATATTGAGCCAGAAATTGCTTATAAGCAAGAAGGGAAGAGCTTAAGGAGGACAGAGAATGGGGTAAGGATTTGAGGAGGACACTAAAAATGGGATATTGCATTTTAACTGAGGATTTTCACAAAACATAAATCACTGAAAGTATGTGAAAACTGTAGAAAAGTAAAAACTGGGGTGGTCATATTTTCTTATAACCATTAAGAGCTTTTAAGTTGAGAAGAAATCATTTTTTGAAAGCCAAATAGACACCGAAAATTGATTCATCTGTTCAACAAATAATGAGTGCTGCCTTTGGGCAAGTGCAGGAATTGTTGTATATGAATTGAGAGAAAGAGCGATAAAGTAAGAAAAAAATCAGCCTTCATAGACCATTTTAGTGGGGTGAGGGGTGATATGGTTAATAATGAACATATAAACAAAAAAAAAATAACAGATATTGTTAAGTACTGTTAAGATATCAAAGAAGAGTGACCGAATTTAGAAGGTGACTAGAAGAAAAGTTAAATGACTGTTTGATATAAGATAATCCAGGAAAGTTTAAGTAGAGAGCATGAAGCTCAGATACAAATAACAAACCGGATATTCCAGGCAGAAATATAGCAAAGGCACAGGCCCTGGGACAGGAATGAATATGGTACTTTTAAAATAGGTAACAGACTGTTTAAATGGGGCTCTTACATACTTACATTTTGATTGAGCTATAGTATAATAAATACAAAAATCTATCTAAGACATATTTGCATTTTCAGAGGAAATTTCTGAGGACAAATTTCACTAATCTTCAATCTCAATATCCACTGTAAGAACTTTATGAGTCATAGTGGGTGGACAACAGTAATTCTATGGGAAGAGAAGATGTTGAGGCCACAGGTCACAGATGTCACTGTGGAATTAAAGTGTAATTTTCAAACAATCTTCTGAAAGAGATTTAAGCAGGTGATTAGGTGAAGGTGAGAGAAATGAGTAGTGCTTTGATTTCCTTGGGAAATTTGTTTGTTCAACATACTGCTTACAAAAAGAAAGAAGGCCAATATGTTAATGGCACAGAGAATTAAATAGAGTATGGGGTATAAAACAAAGACACAGAAGTGGCAAGGGCCAGGTTATGCAGGGCCTTGTAAAAGTGTGAACTGCATCTGGAATCTTAGGAAAAGAATATATGAGATGAAAAGTTCCTTCTGACTTCTATGTGGAAAATACACACTAGTGGGCCAAGGGCAAAAGATCGAATTTCATTAAAAGGCTGATGTGTAGTTATCCATGACTAACTATGCCATTTGGTGAACAGAGAAAGAGGCTTTCTACATCCACTTGTGGCCCATCCTGCTGTTGCTATAAAAGGCCAACATAAAGGGGGAAAAGATGGCTTCAAGGACAACCTCTGCACATTCTGTAAAAAACAATGAATGAGATAGCTCCCCACTGAGAATGAATACAAAATTAAAACTGTGGGATTTATTTACAAACTGCAGAACAGAGGAAATAAATATCATTATGAAAACTACCTCTGTATAAATATTTATTATACATGTTAGATAACAATTATTGAAAATGTCAATTACTGAATAATTATTACAAACAAAACTTTCAAACGTTTTGAAAAAAATTGAGAAGTGTAATAATTTTCACAGAGGTATGGAAGATTCAATCAAAATTTTCAAAAAAAGAATGACTTGCCAAGATCTGAAAACTTATTTTATTTAATTTTATTCATTTTATTTTCCCTCAACTTTTATTTTAAGTTTAGGAGTACATGTGCAGGATGTGCAGGTTTGTTACATAGGTAAACATGTGCCATGGTAGTTTGCTGCAGAGATCATCCCATCACTTGGTATTAAGCTCAGCATTATCTATTCTTCCTGATGATCTACCCCTGCCCCTGCTACCCACTTAAGGGCCCAGTGTGTGGTGTTGCCCTTGATGTGTTCTCATCATTCAGCTCCCATTTATAAGAGAACATGCAGTGTTTTGTTTTCTGGTCCTGCCTTAGTTTGCTAAGGATTGTGGCTTCCAATTCCATCCATTTCCCTGGAGAAAAAATAATGATCTCATTATTTTTTATGGCTGCATAGTATTCCATGACATATATATGTCACATTTGATTTTTCCAGTCTATCACTGACAGGCATTTGGGTTGATTCCATGTCTTTGCTATTGTAAATAGTGCTGCAATGAACACACTCATGCATGTATCATTATAATTGAATGATTTAAATGCCTTTGGGTATATGTCCAGTAATGGAATTGCTGGATCAAATGTTATTTCTGCCTCTATGCCTTTGAGTAATGGCCACATTGTCTTCCATGATGGTTGAAATAATTTACACTCCCACCAACAGTGTAAAAGTGTTCCTTTTTCTCTGCAACCTCGCCAGTATATTGTTTTTTGACTTTTTGTAATAGCCATTCTGACTGCCATGAGATGGTATCTCATTGTGCTTTTGATTTACATGTCTCTAATGATCAGTGATATTGAGCTTTTTTCATGTTTGTTGGCCACATGCATGTCTTCTTTTTGGAAGTATCTGTACATGTCCTTTACCTGTTTTTTTTTTTTAATAAGGTTGTTTGTTTTATTCTTATAAATTTGTTTCTGTTTCTTATAGACCCTGGATAGTAGGCTTTTGTCAGATTGATAGATTGCAAAAATGTTCTCCCATTCTGTAGGTTGACTGTTTACACTGACTATAGATTATTTTGCTGTGCAGAAGCTCCTGAATTTAATTAGATTCTAGTTATCAATCTTTGCTTTTGTTACAATTGTTTTGGTGTTTTCATCATGAAATCTTTGCTCGTGCCTATGTCCTGAATGGTATTGCCTAGATATTCTTCTAGAGTTTTTACAGTTTTGGATTTTACATTTAAGACCTTAATCCATCTTGACTTTATTTTTGTGTATGGTATAATTAAAGGGTCCAGTTTCAATATTCTGCATATGTCTAGTCAGCACTCCCTTCACCATTTATTAAATAGGGAGTCCTTTCCCCGTTGCTTGTTTTTGTCAGGTTCATCAAAGATCAGGTGGTTGTAGGTGTATGGTCTTATTTCTGAGTTATCTATTCTGCACCATTGTTCTATGTGTCTGTTTTTGTACCAGCATCATGCTGTTTTGGCTACCGTAGGTTTGCAGTACAGTTTGAAGTTGGGCAGCGTGATGCCTCTAGCTTTGTTCTTTTTGCTTAGGATTTTCTTGTCTATTCAAGTTCTTTTTTGGTTTTATATGAATTTTTAATTTTTTTTTCTAATTCTGTGAAGAATGTCAATGACAGCTTAATGGGAATGGCATTGAATCTATAAATTACTTTGGACAGTATGGACATTTTCATTATATTGATTCTTCCTATCTATGAAAATGGAATGTTTCTCCATTTGTTTGTGTCCTCTCTGATTTCTTTGAGCAGTGGTTTTTAGTTCTCCTTAAAGAGGTCCTTCCCTTCATTCGTTAGCTGTATTCCTAGGTACTTTATTCTCTTTGTGGCAATTCCGAATGGAAGTTCATTTATGATTTGGCTCTCTGCTTGCCTGTTGTTGGTGTATAGGAATGCTAGAGATTTTTGCACACTGATTTTGTATTAGACGTCTGAAGTTGCTCATCAGCTTAAGAAGCTTTTGGGCGGAGATGATGGGGTTTTCTAGGTATAAGATCATGTCATTTGAAACAAAGAAAATTTTGCTTCCTCTCTTCCTATTTGAATACCTTTATTTCTTTCTCATGCCTGATTGTTTTAGCCAGAACTTTCAATGTTGAATAGGCATGGTGAAAGAGGGCATTCTGTGCCAGTTTTCAGTGGGAATGCTTCCAGCTTTTGCCAATTCAGTGGATATTAGTGTGAGTTTGTCATATATGGCTGTTATTATTTTCAGGTATTTTATTTCAATATCTAGTCTCTTGAGAGTTTTTAACATGAAGGGACACTGAATTTTATCAAAGCCCTTTTCTGCATCTGTTGGGATAATCATGTGGTTTTTGTCTTTTGTTCTGTTTATGTGATAAATCACATTTATTAATTTGTGTATGTTGAACCAACCTTGCATTTCGGGGATGAAACCAACTTGATCATGGTAGATAAGCTTTTTGATGTGCTGCTGGATTCAGTTTGTGAGTATTTTATTGAAGATCTTTGCATCAATGCTTATCAAGGATATTGGCCTGAAATTTTATTTATTTATTCATTTATTGTATCTCTGTCAGGTTTTGGTATCAGGATGATGCTGATCTCATAGAATGAGTTAGGAAGGAGCCCCTCCTTTTCAATTTTTTGAATATTTTCAGTAAAAATGGTGTCAGGTCTTTTTTATACATCTGGTAGAATTCAGCTGTGAATCTGTCTGGCATTGGGCTTTTTTTGATTGGTAGGCTATTACTGCCTAACTTTCAAAATTCATTATTGGTCTATTCAGGGATTCACTTTCTTTCTGTTTTGGGCTTAGAAGGATGTTTGTGTCTAGGAATTTGGCCTTTTTTGTTTAGATTTTCTAGTTTATATACATAGAATTTTTTATAGTATTATCTGATGGTTGTTTTTATTTCTGTGAGGACAGTGGTGATATCCCCTTTATCATTTTTTATTGTGTTTATTTGATTATTCTTATTTTCATCTTTATTAGTCTAACTAGCAGTCTATTTCAATTTTTTAATAAAACAGTCCCTGAATTCATTGATTTTTGTGTGTGTATCTGTATCTCCTTCAGTTCAGCTCTCATCTTGGTTATTTCTTGTCTTCTGCTAGCTTTGGGGTTTGTTTGCTCTTGGTTCTACAGTTATTTTAGTTGAGATATTAGGTTGCTAACTTGAGATCTTTTTATCTATTTGATGTGGGCATTTAGTGCTATACATTTATTTCTTAACATTGCTTTAGCTGCATCCCAGAGATTCTGGTATATTGTCTTTTTGTTCTCATTAGTTTCAAAGAACTTCTTGATTTCTGCCTAAATTTTATTATTTATGCAAGAGTCATTCAAAAGCAGGTTGTTCAATTGTTCTGTAGCTGTGTGGTTTTCAGTGAATTTCTTAATCTTGAGTTCTAATTCGATTGGGTTGTTGTCTTTTACATTTGCTAAGAAGTGTTTTACTTCTGATTATGTGATCTATTTTAGAGTAAGTGATGAGTGATGATGAGAAGAATGTATATTCTATTAGATTTGGATGGAGAGTTCTGTAGCTATCTATCAAGATCCAGTTAATCCAGAGCTGAGTTCAGGTTCTAAATATTTTTGCTAATTTTCTGTCTCTATAATCTGTCTAATATTGTCAGTGGGGTGTTAAAGTCTCCTGCTATTATTTTGTGGGAGTCTAAGTGTCTTTGAAGGTCTCTAAAAGCTTGCTTTTTGAATCTGGGTGCTCTTCTATTGGGTGCATATATATTTAGAATAGTTAGCTCTTCTTGTTGAATTGAACGCTTTACCATTATATAATGACCTTCTTTGTCTTTTTTGACCTTTGTTGGTTTAAAGTCTGATTTTGTCAGAAACTAGAATCACAACTCCTGCGTTTTACTTTTTTTTTTTTTTTTTTTTTTTTGAGATGGAGTCTTGCTTTGTCACCCAGTCTGGAATGCAGTGGGGCGATCTCAATGCACTGCAACTTCTGCCTCCTGGGTTCAAGCTATTTTCCTGCCTCAGCCTCCTGAGTAAGTGGGATTACAAGCATGTGCCACCATGCCCTATTTTTTGTATTTTTAGTAGGGACAGGGTTTTGCCATGATGGCCAGGCTGTTCTTGAACTCCTGACCTCAGGTAATCCATCCACCTCGGCCTCCCAGATTGTTGGGATTACAGATGTGAGCCACTATGCCTGGCCACCTCTGTTTTTCTCTATTTTCCATTTGCTTGGTAAATTTTCCTCCATCCCTTTATTTTGGGTCTATGTGTATCTTTGCACATAAGAAGCGTCTCTTGAAGACAGCCTTGGCTCTTTATCCTACTTGCCATTCTGGGTCTTTTAATTGGGGGCATTCAGCCCACTTACATTTAAGGTTAGTATTGTTATGTCTGAATTTGATCCTGTCATCATGATGTTAGCTGGTTATTTTGCAGAATTGTTTATGTGGTTGCTTCATAGTGTCACTGGTCTGTGTACTTCAGTGTGTCTCTGTAGTGCCTGGTAATGGTTTTTCCTTTTTCATATTTAGTGCTTCCTTCAGGAGTTCTTGCAAGGAATGGCTGGTGATGATGAATTCCTTGAGCATTTGCTTGTCTGAAAAGGATCTTATTTCTCCTTCACTTATGAAGCTTAGTTTGGGTAGATATGAAATTCTGCATTGGAAATTCTTTACTTTAGGAATGTTGAATATTGGCCTGCAATCTCTTTTGGCTTGTAGGGTTTCCACTGAGAGGTCCTTGTTAGTCTGATGGGTTTTCTTGGTAGGTGACCTGGGCTTTCTCTCTGGCTCTTCTTAATCCTTTTCTTTCATTTCAAGAATCTGATATTTACATGTCTTGGGGTTGATCTTCTCACAGGAGTATCTTACTGGGGTTCTCTGCATATCCTGAATTTGAATGCTGGCCTGTCTTGCTAGGTTGGGAAAGTTCTTTTGGATGATATTCCAAAATATGATTTTTAACTTGGTTCTATTCTCCTGTCTCTTTCAGTTACCCCAATCATTCATAAGTTTGGTCTCTTTACATAATCCCATATTTCTTGGAGGTTTTGTTCATTTTTTTTTAATTCTTTTTCTCTATTCTTGTCTTTCTGTCTTATTTCAAAAAGAGAGTCTTCAAGCTCTAAGATTCTTACCTCCACTGGGTCTGTCATGCTGTTGATATTTGTGATTGCATTATGAAGTTCTTGTGTTGTGCTTTTCACCTCCATCAGCTTGGCTATGTTCCTCTCTAAACTGGCTATTCTGGCTACCATCACCTGTATTTTTTTTTTTTAAATTATGATTCTTAACTTCTTTGAATTGAGTTACAACATGGTCCTTTTCTTCAGTGAAGTTCATTATTACACACCTTCTGAAGCCTACTTCTGTTAATCAGCTATCTCAGCCTCAGCTCAGTTTAGTGACCTTGCTGGAGAGGTGTTGTGATTATTGGGAGGAGAAGAGGCACTCTGGCTTTTTGAGTTTTCAGCATTTTTGTGTTGATTCTTTCTCATCTTTGTGGCCTTATATACATTCAACTTTAGAGGTTGCTGACCTTTGAATGAAGTTTCTGTGGGGTCTTCTTTCTTGGTTGTTGCAGTTTTCTGTTTGTTTGTTTGTGTTTTCACAGTCAGGCCACTTTACCATAGGGCTGTTGCAGTTTTCTGGGGATTCACTCCAGACTCCAGTTGCCTCAGTTTCTCCCATACCTGGAGGTACCACGAGTGAAGCCTGCAGAACAGCAAAGATGTCAACCAGCTCCTTCATCTGGAAGTTTTGTCCCAGAGGGGGACTGACCTGTTGCTGGCCCACATGCACATGTAGGAGATGCTTGGAGACCTCTGTTGGGAGGTTTCACTTAGTTAGAAGGAGCAGGATCGGAAATATTCCTAAAGAAGCAGTCTGGCTGCTTTTTGGTGGAGCAGGTGTGCGGCACTTGTGGGGATGCTTTCTCATCTGGACCACCTGTATTCTCCAAAGCCAGCAGGCTGGAGTGGCTGAGTCAACCAAACCACAGAGATGGTGGCTGCCCCTGGGAACTTGGATCTGTCAAAGGTCGACTTCAACCTGTTGCCATTGGCTAGCTGGGATTCCAAGCCAGTGGGTCTTAAATAGTGAGGCACTGTGGAAGTGGGGCCCACAGAATGATTCTGCTTGGCTCCCTGGATTCAGCCCCATTCCTAAGAATATGTATAGACAGATTCCTTATCTTGCCAGGCATCCCAGGATCAGAGTGTGTAAAGCTCCTGGGTCTCTGTGTGCCTGAGTGGCTGCTCTGCTGATACTCCACATTGCTTCACATCTCAGACTCAAGGCCCAGATGGTGTAGGCTCACAAGGGGATCTCCTGATCCATGAGTTTCAGAGATTCATGGAAGAAACATGGTTTTCCAGACAGGGTTGGACAATCACTCACCAGTTCCCCTGGCTCCATGCCACCACCGGGTGGGCCATCACCCCTCCACCCCTGGCTTTTTCTTATTATTATTATTCTCTGTGGATTGTGTTGTTTGCCTACTCAGTCCCAATGTGAGAACCCGGATATTTCAGTTGAAGGTTCTGAGTTCACTCACCCCTTTTCATTCCTGTCTGCGGATGCTGTGGACTGTGGGTGCCGTGGACTGCAGCTGCTTCTTATTGGTTCATCTTGGACTAATCTCCAATTCATTTTAAAATAGGCAAAAGTTACCAATTGTCAGGAACAATTACCTGAATTAAAATAAATAAAATTAATATTAAATATCAGTAAAATTTTTATTTATTAGATGTGTCAAAAAATATGTAAGTTTTAAAATAGCACTATTGTATCAGCTTTTGTATCAATAGCACTATTGTATCAGCTTTTTGTAAGGGCAACATTTTTCTGCAACATTTTTCTGCACTGTAGGTTACATTTGATAGAGTGTTAAGGCCTGGCAATGTGACATTTAGCAAGAATTAGAAGAAATTCATACTATCTATCTCACTAATGTTACCTTTGCTAATATAGCCTAAGAAAAGTATCAATAGAAAACACAAGTGTACAAAGCTAATACTAAAATCTTACAGTAATTTGGCTCAGGCAGGTAGGGTTAAGAATCAAATTTTTATTGTAATTAAGTTATTATCAGCATGTACAGGAACTGTAATAAGAAAATAGTGTTATTTAAGTATTTAAACAGGAATACAAGCTTTAGAGATGGCAGTATCCTGAATAGGTTGCTTAGTCTGTGACTCAGTTACCTTATCTCTAAAATGGTAATGATTACATGTATAATTGTTTTATAGCTAGTAGTACTCTTAAAATAACAAATATTATAAATAATGTGACAGTCATAAAATATGATGTGGTTAAATAATTACATTTGATTTAATAAATATAGATATAGTATACATATAATAATGTAAATTATAGCTGTCTAAAAGTATTTAATATCACAAGAATATGTTGATATTTAGGAATACAAGCAATTTCTAAAATTTTAACTGTAGTATTATCTTTTTTAAAAAATATATACATGATAGAGAATGAAATAATAAAATGAATACCTATGGGTGTTTGGGTAATAGGTGTTTTTATTTATTTTAACTTTATTCAATTTGATTTACACATCATCTATAGTGTTCACATGTCAGAATTAAGAAAATTAATAACATTTAATTGTATAACCCACATGCTAGTGATAATAATAATATCCACCTTTAAAGTGTATTATGAGGATTAAGTATGGTAATGCATGGAGGTTTTTTTAAGCTTCACAGGTATTCAATAAATTGTATGATTATGTTTTATTTGGAACTTCGTTGCTTACAGCTCTAAAATAACAAAAATAGACTGAATTACCCATAAGTCAATGTATGCAACCTCAAAATTCTATGACTGGCTTTCAAGACAGCCCCAATGCAGACTTAACCTTGAAATCAGGACAATGTGAAGTTCAAATTTTCTACACAAGAGTTCATCTCCTAATTAAAACATAAATAACATAATTTAGCATATTTAAGCAACTCAGCGAACTGTCTACAAACAACAGCTCACTTTTTTGCCTAAAATGAATTTAAACTGACATTTATGAGGTGAGCACATATCCAATCATAAAGTTACCTCTCATTTCAACCTCATTTGTTAAAAGAAAATACCAGAAAGTGGACCTTTTTGAGATTTTTAACATGTAGAGTATGTGATATCTTTATGCTATAACTCTGACCACACCAGTTATGTCTTTTGATAGCTGCTACATTCTTCTCTCAGGAAAATTCAATGTTTTCCAGATTTTTATAATACAATTATCTTCTGTGCAGAATGAAGTCACAATAAGTATTGTTGACTCACTGGCTTACAATACACTAAATCAGGACAATAAAATCAAGCAAGCATTTGATCTGGACATTTTAGAGACTCCTAAAGTTGCACAAGAAGATGTTGTATGTCAATTTTTGCCTAAAGTCTCAAGTAATAGAAAATTCAGATCAAATATCAGTGTGCATGATATAGTTCTATTTCTTCTGGAAACTCTTTTTATTTACACAATAAATTCAATGACCAAGTAATTGTGGCAATAAAAATAGAAACAATATATCTAAATACCTAAAAATACTATTTTTCTAAAAACGCTGTTCTGAGAGCTCTACTCATGAAAAGTTACTCAAAATTCTACCTCGTTTTTATTAAATTGTTTTTATAATTTTTGAATTGTATTGCTTGTGAAATTTAATAAGCATTGATTTCTAAAAATTGAATGAATGAGATAACCCAATTTGTTTGAAACAGCTAACTTCTTATTAATATTTTATAGTTAATTGGTAGAGTTTAAATTATTGCACTAAGACATAGGAGCCAAGTGTAAGTATTTAATAAAAATACATGTTTTTAAAAAATATATACTGATGAAGAATAAAATAAGGATATAGTAACACTTTATTAATTAATGCTATTCCAGGGTACATGTGATTTAAAATAATGTAGCCAGAAATTGGAATAATATTAGGTGCATTGCAATTTCATTTCAATTAGACTAGTTAAACGTCAAACCAGGCCAGGCCCTGTGGCTCACGCCTGTAATCCCAGCACTTTGGGAGGCCGAGGGGGGCAGATAATGAGGTCAGGAGATCGAGACCAAACTGGCCAACATGGTGAACCCCCATCTCTACTGAGAATACAAAAGTTAGCCAGGCTTGGTGGCATGCACCTGTAGTCCCAGCTACTCAGGAGGCTGAGGCAGGAGAATCTCGGGAACCTGGAAGGTAAAGGTTGCAGTGAGCCAAGATCGTGCCACTGCACTCTAGTCGGGTGACAGAGTGAGGCTCTGTCTCAAAAATAAATAAATACATAAAAAGTAAAACCAAAAAAATGTATTCCGTCATGCTGCTAAGCATTATACAGTCTATAAAATAAAATTTGGCCAGTTCAGTTAAGGATGAGGGTAATATTCTAAAACTTGTTCAACAACTTAGCACATTAGTTTATAGAGAAAGTAAAGCAATTATTGTGGCCAGTTGGACAAGTCTCTGCATATATTAAAACAATAATCCTAATATTAACATATTGTGGCCTGTTCACAATGTATTTTGTGTATGAAGTTTGATTAAATTTGACTGGAATAATGATTTACATAAAGTAAACATTTTACAACTAAAGTCAATGTAAGGCCACACTTTTGACCTAAACCATTGAGCTGTTTTATTATTTTATTTTCCTTTTATTGGATACATAATTTATAAATATAACAAATCAGAAAGAATATTTCCTTATTACATATCAATGCTACTTACAATGGTATAAAATTAAAAGAGCTAGCAATGAAGGTGATGCTCTCTTTAGTTTCACCAAAACTTTAATTTTTTGAACAAAATATGCTTGTTCAAACTCAAAATCAATATTTTCAGAAACTATTACTAATAAATCAGAATCATAAGATATTTAAGCAGTACTAACAAGAAATTTACTTTCCCTACAGTAGACATAGGTTGACATTATATATGCAAAGTGTCTTTCTATCTTATGTGTATTTTAACTCTGTAACCTCTTTCATTATTGTTTAAGGAAGAAGAAATATATTAGTGCTTTTCTGTTAATTCAATCATATCTGGATATCAGAGTACAATGAATTCCTAATCAGGTAGTGGAGATTATTAAGTGGAGTTTGTAAGGCGCACACACACACACACACACACTCACACCACTAAATACATTTAGCTAATTCATGCAGTTTTCTTATTTCTCTTGTCAGTGTAATCAAACATCACATCACTTTCTGATATATATCAATCTATATATTAGATATTATTACAACTTAATTTATTTCATACTTAGGTTTATAACAGATAGAAATCAAAGCTCAAATAATAATAATAATAATAATAATAATAATAATAATGATTTTTTTTTAGATAGAGTCTCTCTCTGTCACCCAAGCTGGAGTGCAGTGGCACCATCTCCTCTCACTGCAAGCTCCACCTCCCAGGTTCACACCATTCTCCTGCCTCAGCCTCCCGAGTAGCCGGGACTACAGGTGCTTGCCACCAAGCCCAGATAATTTTTTGTATTTTTAGTAGAGACAGGGTTTCACCGTGTTAGCCAGGATGGTCTCGATTTCCTGACCTCGTGATCCACCCTCCTTGGCCTCCCAAAGTGCTGGGATTACAGGCGTGAGCCACCGTGCCCGGCCAAAAGCTCGAATAATTCTTTACTTCGATCCAATGAATCACCATTCTACCTCTCTTAAGCTATGTCAGTTTCACTGGGAATTATCATTGTAAACAACGAAATGCTAAACTTGTTTATTTATTTATCTAAACACATAAAAGTTTTCTGAATTATTATTTATAGATAGTTTATTTTAGGTAGTACCATAAACAATATCCTGAAAGGGAAGGTCTTAAAAACAAATTAAAGAAATTAAGCAAGAGAAAAGTGAAAGTTGGTGAAATAGAAAAATGCCTTAAAATATTAGAGAGAAATTCAATTAGTTATTTTTTCTTGGGGCTCGTGGGATAAAATAGACTAATAGAGATCATTATGCTTGCTTTTTCAAGGACAGGAAATACTAGTCAGATAACTCTGTGTATATATATATATTTTTAATGTTTTTGCATCAATGTAAAAAACAGCTTCAAATTCCCTTATCCCTCATCATTCCTGGACTTGGCCTCCCATTCATGACTTATGCTTTGGCTAAATAATTTTACAGACCTTAGTTAGGTATCTATTGCTTTCCAGGTTCTGTAGTAAGCATAGACCATGAATGAAAATAGAAATGCGCTTGCTCTCACAGATCTTAGATTTTAGTAGAGAAAACAGGCATTAGTAGCATAATCATACATATACATTCACAATTAAAATTGATATTAGTGACCTAAAAATGAAAAAGATTCTGTGAGCTAAAACAGTAGCAAAAACAAACAAAAATGTGAACCCAATCTGGGAAACAGGAATGGAGAAGGTAATTTCACTCTGAATAGGTGAACCACACAATCTCATGAAAGATAGAATATAAGCAAAGATTATTTCATGCAAATGGATAAGTAAGTTAAAAGGTTATCTCATTAAGAAACAATGAGATACACATTAGGAACAGAAGAAAGCCAAGGTGATGCTAACCAAAATGAGGAAACTGATGAGGGATGAGGATACAGAGTTAAGTAGGACTCATGGGAATGTTACCAGAACCTTGGGGTGTGGCTTCAACAGCTGGAAGCCTCTATGGCCATTGGTGCCTTTGCCCAAGGTTTTCTTGTGCCCACTGGGCCCATTCAGCCTGGCAGGCTGTGCTTGACTCATGTTACTGGCCTGGGTCCCATGCCTGCCAAGGGCAAGTGAAGCAGTGAAAGCTATGTGGGCAAGCACGGAGACCAGCCACTGCACATAGCCGGGCACACTGGCTACGGTGGGGCAGGCAACTCCAGGGGCCGGCATGAGTGCCAGCTCCTTGTGAGGCTGCAGTTGGACCAGGCATCCGGCAAGCAGTTTCCACACTGGCACTGGGGAAGGCAGTAACACCTGAAAGTTGGGAGACACAAGGAACTTCAGTGCCTCAGAAAGGGCCTCACAGCCTAGGTCTGAGCTCCCTGAAGGGCTGCAACTTTTTTCTCTTTCTCTCTTCTCTTCTCTTCTTACCCGTAACCTGGCAAGCAAGAGGAATGTCTCAGTCCTGCTTGTGTTACAGTTCTTTCAGCCTCACCATTCAGTGTGTCCCAAGTTCTTGTCCCATATCCAGAAAGAATGAGGTATGTGGACAAATGGAGGGTGAGTAAGGCGAAGACGAGCTTTATTGAGGGATAGTATAGCTCAGAGGAGACCCACAGTGGGTAGTTCCTCTCCACAGGCAGGTCATCCTGATGAGTGTTCAGCTCTCAGTAGAGAGGGGAACCTGCAGTGGGCAGCTCTTCTCTGTAAGCAGGTTGTCCCTCATTTCTCCACGTCTGACGGAATCCGGGGTTTTTATGGGCTTCAGAGGGGAGGAACTCCATGCTGATTGGTTCATGGATGGCCATGGGTGAGGCTGAAAAAAGCACTGTAAGTTTCCATTCTGGTCTGTCAGCCTGGCCCCAGGCTTCAGGCCATCCCTGACTTGAAGGTGAAGCTTCACTAGAGGCCTGCCCTTTTCCTCTCAGGAGCCTGCCTGCCTCCTGCCGCCATTGCCCAGGCTGTTTGTACTAAAGGACACCTGTAGGCCTGTGCCAAACAGCCCTCAACTCTACTTGGCTTCCATCCAATGCCGTCAGCATCCAAAGTCCAGAAGGGACTGAAGCAGCACTGGAGCTGACGTGTCAGCACTGCTCTGAGCACGCACACCTGACCAGACTGCAAGAGCATCCAGGTTTGGCCTCAACTTTACTCTGAGTTTAGAGTGGGCACTGGATGCGGGAAAAGGCCAGGCAAGGGAAGCAAGCCCTTCTCAGCCTCCTGGGGCAGAAGGGGCTTCTTGGGGCCCTGAGAGTGCAGAGATGCCTGGGTCCAGAGCCACAGCTTGGGTGACTGCTGTGGCGCCTAGGAGGACGCAGTTACTTTGCTTTTGTACTAAGAAGACTGTTAGATATTAAGCTAATGGTGTGACATGATTACATTTGCATTTTTTATTTTTTATTTATTTATTTATTTTTGACAGAGTCTTGCTCTGTCGACCAAGCTAGAGTGCAGTGGCACAATCTTGGCACACTGCAACCTTCGCCTTCTGGGTTCTAGCAATTCTGTTGCCTCAGCCTTCCAAGTAACTGTGAGTACAGGTGTGAGTCACCACGCCCATCTAACTTTTGTATTTTTAGTAGGGACGGGGTTTCACCATGTTGACTAGGCTGGTCTCAAACTCTTGACCTAGTAATACGCCCACCTTGGCCTCCTAAAGTGCTGGAATTACAAGCATGAGCCACTGCTCCCAGCCACATTTGCTAGTTTTTAATAGTAAATTCTGGTTATCAAATGAAGAGTAGGTTGGAGAGTCAGATAGGTTGGGGGCCATTGTAATGATCCAGTGAGACATGGTGTTAGCTTAAGCCAGAAGGTAAAGCTGTAGATGAAGTGTGAAATACTCGAATGAGATTTATTAAGTAAAATCCACAGAATTTTGTCATGGATTAGATAGGGAAGTAAGAAAGTAAAAGGTGTCAAGGATATTTTCTAAGTGTCTAGCTTAAGAAATTGGATGGATTTTAGTATCATTCTTTGAGATAGAATACCCTAAATTTACAACATATTATGTGTAATATAGTGCATGCTTGTGTGTGTGTGTGTGTGTGTGTGTGTAGAAAACGACTTCAACTTTTAGACATGGTGAATATGAGGTTATTTTGACATCTCCAAGGGGATATGTAGAATGGGCAAAAAATATATGAATTTGGAGGGTTGGAGCCATAAATTTGGCAGTATTTAAATATGTATGTGTGTGATATATATATGTAGTATATATATGTTTGTGATATATATGTTATATATGTGTGATAGTATATATAGTATATATGGGATATGATATATAGTATATCTAAGATATATAGGATATTATATATAGTATATATAGTGGATATATATAGTGTATATACTATATATTATGTACAATATAATATGTGATAGTATATATGATATATAGATAGTATATATAGCATATATAGTGGATTATATACAATGAATATATATAATATATGTATAATACTTATTGTGTATACATACACAATATATATATACACACACACAGTGATAACTCTGCATGGAACTGCCTCATCCATTACAGAGAACCACTCATAAAGCGACACAGATGGAATTGGTAGATAGCTATGAGGAAGGCTAGGAGAGAATATTGCCACAGACACCAACAGAAGGTAGTGTTTTAATAAGAAAAGTTTGGTAATCAGTGTCAGACTTTGATAGGTATACAAATCGGGTGAGAATTGAAACATACTGGGTTTGGTATTCTAATCAGGGTTGAATATAGGGAAAATGTTTCAGTGGAGTGTTATCAGCATATGTAATATCATCTGGCTTCACTTAACAATGGATGCTAGAAAGCATGAAGCAAGTAATCACCATTTTAAGAGAAAATAATTGTGAAATGTGAGAACTAGATGCCAAATGAAACGTAAAAAACAATGAGGTACATGGAAAAAATGATCATATAACGACTGAGGAGATTTGTTTTCAAAGTAATCTTTCAGAGAATATAATGTATCCAATCAGAATCTACTGTATCAAAAAGAACAAAATATATAGTAGGCAAAATGCTAAGATTGATCGTGGAATCTCACAGAGAGAGGGAGAGGAAAAAACAGAGGAAAAAACACAGATGGGATGTAGAGAAAAAGGAACATTTGTACACTGTTGGTGGGAATTTGTAAATTGGCACAACCATTATGATAACCAGTATGGTGTTTCCTCAAAAAATTTAAAAAATAGAACTACAATATGATCTAGCAATTCTGCTTCTGGGTATACATCCGAAGGAAATGAAATCAATGTCTCAAAGAGATATCTGCACCTCTGTCTCATGTTCACTATACCATTATTCACAATCGTCAAATGTGCTTGTGTGTGTGTGTGTGTATCTGTGTATATGCACACATAATTCAATAATATTCAGCCTTAAAACAAAGAAAATCCAGCCATTTGCAACAACATGGATGAACTTGGGGACATTATGCTAGATGAAAAGCAAAATAGAGGAAGACAAATACTGAATGATCTCACCTGTATGTGAAATCTAAAAAAGTTAAATTCATAGAAATAAAGAGGAAAACAGTGGTTGCCAGAGTCTGGGGAGTGAGCAGGGAAAATGAGGAGATGCGGGTCAAAAGGCACAAACATTCAGTTATAAGATGAATAAGTTCTGTAGATCTAATATACAGCCTGGTAACTATAGCTAATAATACTGCATTGTATACTTTACCATTTGCTAAGACAGTAGTATTAAGCATTCTTATCAAACACACATACACACACACACACAGACACCCACCCACACATAGACATGGTAACTATGAGGGATAAGAAATGTGTTAAAAAATTTGACTGTGGTAATTATTTTACAATGTATACATATATCAAATCATCATGTTGTATGAGTTATATACAATTTTGTCAATTATACCTGAATAAAGGTGAGAAAATAAAAAGTAGTGAAAAAGATTTCACAAAAAATCTAATAAAATATTCAAACTACCTCCAGAAAAAAAAGGAAAGCAGTATTTGAAATTCATAAGACATGAATATACAAACAGAAACAAACACAAAAGGAAAATAAATGAAAACAAAAAACTGAAAAACCTTATTCGAAATATGACACAAGCTATAAACAACACTGACTTGAAGAATTTATTGAATATACAAAGGAGAATACATATGAACTTTAGGCCAGAAATATTCCCATTTTTGTGCAAATTGGTCATAACTTTGGAACCACAAAGAAAACAATGTAATCACAGCCTAAATGATTATTTTAGTCTTTCAGCACAGTGTGGTTGTATGATAATACAAATCAATTAATGTTTACAAAGCTTAGAATCTGCATATAAACAAAACATAGAGAAATGAATAAAGTTTGCCTACACTGAAAGAAAGGTAGATCAGAGGCAACATAAGGGGGTAAAAAAGAGTAGGTAAGTTTGAGGAATATGGAAGGGAGCCAAATATCCAATAGCCAAAGCGAGAGAGAATGAGGGAATGATGGTGACATTTGTTAGGACAAAAAAATGAGAGATTTAAGTATAATATCACATTTTCAAATTGTTAAGCATGAGAGAAGTTAAGCAAAACACACCTAAAAATGTAGGACTTTCTGCCCTATCACAATATCTGTTTTCTTGTAAATAAGCTTTTGTTCTGCAAAACTGCACTCTTTAAAAATGACAAGGTAGGAGGGGAAAAAATAGGACCATGGCAAGTCAAAATCATCCAACTACCCTGAGCACTAAAAAAAACAATGATCAGTACCTTGGGAAATAACAGAACCCAGGCTGGAGGCTTCCCCAGGGGGTATTTAAAAATGTACACAAGCAATAGATTGGAAATACTTGTTTCATGGTCAAAAGGCATGAAGACAGAAGGGGAGTTTGGGATACAAGAAGAGCAACCTGCCATGATTTGAGGAACCAAGAAAATATCTACATATAGATATTCAAAAATAATTTTCTTAAAATAGAGCTGAAAGGGATACTTGATTGTATGGAAGAGAACAGAGTGCTCTTTTCCCTTGAAATTATAGTTCTACTTCTGTTTTATTTCCCCTTTCCTAGGAAAAAAATATAAACAAGTTCTACATTTTTACTAACATAATTTCCCTATTTACCAATATCATGTGAACCAATTGATATTACAGAAAAGCCTTTTTCGGTGGAACAGATTATAATAACTATCAACATTTTGGGAGGAGGTGGAAAAGAGATTTGGGGTATTATATGTCACATAATTTATCACGTATTTCAGCAGTAAGAAAAGAGATATTATCTAAAATAGTAAATCAATACATACAATTAAGAAACATTATTTAATAGATCAAGGGAACTAAACCATGAGGATGAAGCTGGGCATGGTGGCTCATGCCTGTAATCCCTGCACTTTGGGAGGTCGAGGTGGGTGGATCACGAGGTCAAGAGTTTGAGACCAGAGTGATCAACATAGTGAAACTCCGTCTATACTAAAAATACAAAAATTAACCAGGCGTGGTGGCATGCGCCTGTAATCCCAGCTACTCAGGAGGCTGAGGCAGGCGAATTGCTTGAACCTGAGAGGCGGAGGTTGCAGTGAGCCAAGATCATGCCACTGCACTCCAGGCTTGACAACAGAGAAAAAAACAAAACAAAACAGTATTTTTCTCTGGGGAATGGAACTGGGATGTAGACCACTTCATTCAATCATTAGCTCTTTTGTTTTACTTTCTATTTGAGGTATGTTATAGGATTTTGATTAAAAATCAATAAAAATAATAATAAATATGAACATTATTTTATCTAACAACAAAGCTTCTAATTCCAAATGGGAAGGATAACTATTTATCTTTGCCCTTGGCCTACCACTTAAACAAACTGATTATTCTAAATATTCAAATTAAAATTTTACTCTGAAGAGGAAGAGTGCTTGGAAATTACCTGTCCCAAACTCTTCTCTAGCTTGCTTTGATCTCTACCCTCCATGAACTTGTATGCAGCAGAGAAGGTGATTTTCATCAGCCTAAAGGAGAAAGCCTTGGCTTACTTATCCCTGACTGTTTTGAAGGAATCTTGAACAAGGTACTTAACATTTTGTTTAAGTTCTGACTGTAGGATCATCATAATGACTTTGCTATATTATTGGAGATATAAAGTTATATATAAATGTAAAGCATCTGTTTATGGTAAGAGTTCAATAAATGGTAATTATCTTCATGTAAATAATTTAAAAATATGCTTTAAGTTTAGAAACTCTAAGCAAATTTGGTTTGCTTTAGGCCTCTTAAAGTGGAAAAATCATACTTAGTAAATATTTTAATGCACAATTTCCCTGTGCAAATAGAGGCTTTAAGATAATTTAACACTCTCGTTTTCTCAAAACAATTGCTCTTTTTGACTTTACATCATGCAATCTAAGTACCTTATGTATTTCATGCTCAGAGTACTGAGAGATGATGGTTCATTTCCCTTTCCAGTATTATTCACTTTGAAGTAAACAAGTCCGTGTGAGCTAATGTGCCACTTTAATAACTTTTTTCAGCTATTCACTGTTAAGTCAATAAAGGGAGACTGAGTTTGGCTGTACAAAATTTTTTTAACAGCATATAATCTTCTAATTTCTGAACGGTTTCCTTTTCATAATATTGGCCTTAGCTGGAGAAAAGGGAAAAGGGCATGTATTTTGGGAGCATCATACTTCTTCCTGTCCCGCAGTTAATGAGGCACATGAAGCTTTGACTGGGGCTTGATCATGCATACAGAACAGGCAGCCAAAAAGAGGCACATTCTTCTCTCGCAATGAAACTATCTGCAGCCAATCCCAGCAGGTTTTCCTTCAGGGCTGTAAGCAAAAGGCAAGAATACAGATTGTTTCTTATTCTACACCATTTTAGTGCAGCAAAGGCAAAAGGCAAGGGGGAGAACTTAAATAAACATGTACAGATGTCTTTTTCCAGGTTATTTTCCATTTTCCAAATCCTGTCTTTGAGTTCTATAATTAAGAAGAAAAAAATCTCAGATGGAACTAAGTATATTTTCTTACATTAGAGAAACAGGGTCATGTATGAAGAGATGCACATCTGCTGGCTCTTGATTTTAATCATTTATTTGATAGATGTTACCAGACAAGCAGACTCAGCCATGACCAGATGTAGCATGTCTCTGTTAATAATCTGAGTTAATTGAGTCTCCCTTTTGCCATTTGCCAATTATCTATGGATCCAGATTGAGAGGTTTTCTTTCTCCTTTTTTTCCCCCTACCAGACAGTTAGAGACACATGAACCTAGAGGTTACCAGGGATAAGCATGTTATTATGATGTTACTGTAACTGGAAGTAGGTGCCGATGTTTACTTGCTGAGAGCAGTTTAACAAAAAGGAATTCAATAAACTTTCCTTAGAAAGTTTCACAGAAACTGTTGATGACTTTTAAAAGTGTTTTTCCTTTTGATTAAGGAAAATAGAGGGGAGGAAAGGGGAAGGAAATATTAAATGGAATGTATTCACTGCTGAAATATAGATTTTCATTGCTCTGATTGAGTGCTTGGTAGAGATTTTTACCACATCTAATAATAATTTTCTCAGTAGGCTGCAAAAAATTAGATTGTGTTTCTCATAATCAAGGCCTATTTATCAAACACACTACTTAAGAATTTCATTGTTCTTCATAACTGGCACATGTTATTTATTTATAAATCTTGCTTAAAACGATGCATTTTGTTAAAGACATGAAACATTGCAGAGCAAGTGACACAGAGTTTAAGTGATCAGCTGATTATAATCATTCAGCAGTAAAAGAAGCTACTATTGGTGATAACATAGTCTTGAAAAATGTAGTTGACAATTTAATATGAACTACAGACAGAAAAACAACCAGCATCTTTCAAAAAAAAAAACAAAAAACAAAAAACAAGTTCATCAAACCTAAATGAAACAAATCTCTAAAAGTCAAGACTATTAGCAGGGAGGTTAGTGTTTTAAACACAAGAAATACCAATGTACTTGAGAATTGTATGCCAGTGTTATTGTTGACAGAATGTTACAAATTTTGAAAAGATAATAGTGTGTCTGAATGATAATCCTAATGAATTTATAAATACTTGAACCACAATCTCCATCTGCATAAAAAGAGTTTTCTCTTTAGTATAAAATGTTTCCTTTTTGGTGATCCTTTTGAAAGATGAGTTGGTAGTTCTATATGTAGAGATAAGTACTCATTTTAACTTCATAAAAATGATAAAATAAAGAGGCATTTTCAACAGAAAAGGAAAGCAACAGCAAAAAGCATAAAATACTCTAAAATAAGAAACAATGAAATGTACACTGTATTTTTAGTTACCTTTTTCCAAGTCTATCTTCAGAACTGAAGTGTGAGTTCTTGGGAACAGACATAACTATACCTTATTCATCTTGAATTTCTAGCTCCAAGTACATTGCCTGACACATAGTTGTTGCTTAAAAAATGGTTTATTGGGTAAATCGAATAAATCAGTAGTAAATGTGGGCAATGACAGCCTCAATTATTTTTTCTTCTACACTTGGTAAATGATTAATACATTGGTACAAAAATTTTAGAATTAACTACCCACCTATTCTTAATTCTAACCTGAATTGATATCTTTTTGAAGAAAATATTCAACTTTAATTTGTGCCCCCAAATAAAATGAAAACAGAAGCTATTGCTCGTACGTCCTTTAAATACAGAGAAAATTCTACTTGGACCGAGACAGAATTCTCACAGAGTATATCATTGATATTTATACATTCAATGTTCTTTTCTTTTTTTTTTGTTTTTTTTTTTGTTTGTTTGTTTTTTATTTTATTTAATTTTTTTAAATTTATTCATTATTATTATACTTTAAGTTGTAGGGTACATGTGCATAACGTGCAGGTTTGTTACATATGTATACTTGTGCCCTGTTGGTGTGCTGCACCCATCAACTCGTCATTTACATCAGGTATAACTCCCAATGCAATCCCTCCCCCCTCCCCCCTCCCCATGATAGGCCCCGGTGTGTGATGTTCCCCTTCCTGAGTCCAAGTGATCTCATTGTTCAGTTCCCACCTATGAGTGAGAACATGTGGTGTTTGGTTTTCTGTTCTTGTGATAGTTTGCTAAGAATGATGGTTTCCAGCTGCATCCATGTCCCTACAAAGGACACAAACTCATCCTTTTTTATGGCTGCATGGTATTCCAAAGGGCTAATATCCAGAACCTACAAAGAACTCAAACAAATTTACAAGAAAAAAACAAACAACCCCATCAAAAAGTGGGCAAAGGATATGAACAGACATGTCTCAAAAGAAGACATTCATACAGCCAACAGACACATGAAAAAATGTTCATCATCACTGGCCATCAGAGAAATGCAGATCAAAACCACAATGAGATACCATCTCACACCAGTTAGAATGGCGATCATTAAAAAGTCAGGAAACAACAGGTGCTGGAGAGGATGTGGAGAAATAGGAACGCTTTTACACTGTTGGTGGGATTGTAAACTAGTTCAACCATTATGGAAAACAGTATGGCGATTCCTCAAGGATCTAGAACTAGATGCCATATGACCCAGCCATCCCATTACTGGGTATATACCCAAAGGATTATAAATTATGCTGCTATAAAGACACATGCACATGTATGTTTATTGCAGCACTATTCACAATAGCAAAGACTTGGAATCAACCCAAATGTCCATCAGTGACAGATTGGATTAAGAAAATGTGGCACATATACACCATGGAATACTATACATTCAATGTTCTTTTCTATCTTTGGTTTAGACACATATGAACTCCTTGTTTTAGAGAATTGAACATTATTTCCCTGCCATTTTCTCCCAGTTTCTTCCCTCCCTCCTGGCTCCTTTTTCTTCTTCCTACTTACTTTCCTTTCTTTATTCTTTCCTCCCTCCTTTATGTGTTTAAACATTTAAATAAAGTTGGCATGATTTTTTTTAAAGTAGTGATGTTTTCCAATTCATTATGCAAATATCAATTTAGGTTACAGAAAGAATATACTGTTCATGAGAAAGTAGAAAATTATTTTATTCAAGCTATTGCAATAAGAAGAGCACCCCAGATGCTCAGCTGTCCAAAATATCAGAGTGTATTAGTATGGTGGTTTTGCTTTACTTTTAGAGAGAGAGGAGCAGCAAGTTATAGATGGGGTGATTTTACAGTTGAGACGGTTTTTGTAAATTGGAAGAATCTGAGTCAAGAAATGTTTATCTCTTTGCTGTGGAAATAAACAAAGACCACTTAAATAAGAATAAAGGAAGGCTATTTATTCAAAGATTGCTGTAGGAAGTGAGTGAGCCACTAACCATCATTTGCACTTGGCAGAGACTCAAAGGCAGATAAGGTAGTGGGAAAGCTTTATGATGGAAAAGAGGGAGGACTTCAGGTAGGACATAACTGGAGGCTGTTGGCATGGGGAAGGTGCAGACAGACTAATTAGAAGTGGGACATCCTATGTGATTTGTTAGGGGTATATATTTGACTATGCCTTGTTTGGTCCTAAGTTGGATGTGGGGACAATAGTTAGAGAAATTGTCAGTTACTAATCAAGTCTTGGCTGTGTGGGACTAATTGTTATGAGGGTTTTCCTTTAGATTCTTGACTAGGTGCTAGAGCGAGTCTGACTTCCTTCAAACCTGATTTATAGATTAAAATCGTCTTCGTGGACTAGTTACTATATTGGCTTCCTAGGCTAGTTGTATGCAGATTATTGATCAGATATTCTATTTTGTATGGTGTCTGACCATTGTCTATTTGTTATTCATTTTCTCAATGTCTACCTAGTTTCAGGGTGGAGACAAAAAACAGTTGAGTTAATCATTTATGAGATCAAAAATGGGAATTTAGAGTGTCTATGTCAAGGAAGTCACCTGTGAATCTTATGTGAGATGTAAGGGCAAGGGTGATTACTTGCAGCAAATCATTTCCCCACAGCACAAAAAGTCGGGGACAAACTTTAGAAAATAAAAATTTGGGGGTGGGATTAAGGATTAACCTTCACTGTTTACTGGGGACACTGAACTTAGGTAAAGTTCATCATTGTCAAGTTTAATCTTAGTGTGTTAAGTCAAATAGGATCTAAGAATATTAAGTACTGACATAGAACAAGATGAGTTTAGTCACTCTTGACCATATTTGACAACAAGGAATCTCTGAAAATGGCAAATAAAAAAAAAACAACCATCAAAATGTGTATGTGGTTATGAGAATAGGGGATGGCATTTTTAGTTCCCTAAGTGCTCTTCCTTGTATGTCAAGTGCATAAGGAAGATAAGACAGTCAATACTTAGATGTATAGTATAAGCCTCAGCAACATGATTTCCAGTGGGAGGTTTCCAGGCCTTAGGGCTGGGGACCAGTCATTGAGACAGCCCAGATAGTGAAACCAAAGAAAGATGTTCTAAGCAAAATTTCCAAAATAAAGAAATCACTACAAACTAGTTTACTCTAAAATTTATATCTGTGGATCAAATCTCACTCTAAAGCTGTTCTGAATTTCTTACCACTAACTTATACTTTTTAGATATTAGGTTTAATATGCTTAGAAATATACTAAAATGTTAGCTTCTCTCTCCTGCCACCCTCCACCCGAAACACAGTTACTCTGAGCATCAGTGTGTTAATACGTAATAATCATCTTGCGTAGTTGCACAGAGTAATGTTAAATAAATACTATTATTTTTACCTTTCATGAGTTTTTCAGCAGTGTAGAAAACTAATTCTGCTTCTAGGGAAACGTATGCTTTCCCTCCCGCCCCCCCGCCCCCCCCACACACAGAAGGGAGTCTCACTGATCTCCCCTCATGGCAAACTCCGCCCCCGGGGCTCAAGAGATTCTTCTGCCTCAACCTTCTGAGTAACTGGGACTACAGGCACCCATCACCACACGTGGCTAATTTTTGTATTTTTAGTAGAGGCAGGGTTTCACCATCCTGGCCAGGCTGGCCTCGAACTCCAGACCTTGTGATCCACCTGTCTTGGCCTCCAAAAGTGCTGGGATTATAGGCATGAGCCACCGCGCCCGGCCACGTATGCATTTTTAAGAACAAATCCCTCTAAGAGTTATCCAGTCTGATCCTGTGGAGACTACGCTTTTTCATAGCCATTGAAATATTTTACAACGCCTTAAATTGTAAATAACTGATAGAATTGAAAAATAATATTTTCTACAAATGTTCAAATAAATTCTGTTAGTTAAAGATTCAGTTGACTCCCTTCACTCACTGTGGAAGCAGCAGGATTTTTTTTTTAATTAAATGCAAAAAAATTCCTGATTTATAAATGTCTGTTTTAAGATTTTCTTTTGGACTGGTTGTAACATCTTACTGATTCTCTCATTAATAATGAGTTAAATAAAAATTTTAACACATGTACACTTCATATTTGTATGAGAGAAGTGATTTTAGTTTCTTTGAAATTTTCCTTTAACAGAAGTTTACTTTAAAAAACTTACTCTTAGATATCAAATGAAGCAAATAAAGTCTTAATTTTTAATTAGAAATGTTTCCTTATAATAACTGATGTAATTGACCTTTTTCTAGTCTACTTTAATGTTTCTTTTTATACCTATCTTTAAATATTTTTGCATGATTTTTGAAAGATAAGTTGGTTTTGGTTTGTGGATGTGTTATGTGGAACTATGGTTTTATTTTTCCCCTAATTTATTAGATGTATTGAGTTTTTAGTCTACTTGGGTAGTTTAAAGTTTTTAATTGCAGAATATTTATTTAATTATCAACATTAGAAATTAACAAATATATTTTAGCTCCTCCAAAATAAAATGAAATATTTAGCATACATTTACTTTCTCTTTTTTTCCCACATTTCTTGGTTTCTGTATATAAAATATAAAATTTTGAAAGTAATTATTCTTAACATTTTATAATGCACAGTCGCTTTCAATATTAATTTCACTTTATTCTATCCAAATTTGGAGAATAATTTATACAATTCCATATTTGACTAATTTCAATGTATACTACCATTTCTTTTATATCATAGTTTATCTTTTCTTTTCTTTCTTTTTTTTTTTTTTTTTTTTTTTTTTTTTTTGATATGGAGTCTTGCTCTGTCTCCCAGGCTGGAGTGCGGTGATACCATCTTGGCTCACTGCAAGCTCCGCCTCCCGGGTTCACGCCATTCTCCTGCCTCAGCCTCCCGAGTAGCTGGGACAGCAAGCGCCCGCTACCACTCGCTGCTAATTATTATTATTATTATTATTATTATTATTATTATTATTATTATTGAGATGGAGTCTTGCTCTGTCGCCCAGGCTGGAGTGCAGTGGCGTGATCTTGGCTCACTGCAAGCTCCGCCTCCCGGGTTCACACCATTCTTCTGCCTCAGCCTCCCGAGTAGCTGGGACTACAGGCGCCCGCCACCGTGCCCGGCTAATTTTTTGTATTTTTAGTGGAGACAGGGTTTCACCGTGTTAGCCAGGATGGTCTTGATCTCCTGACTTCGTGATCCACACGCCTCGGCTTCCCAAAGTGCTGGGATTACAGGCGTGAGCCACCGTGCCCAGCCTATCTTTTCTTAAATTCATTATTTGAACACCTTTTTAATAGTCAGAAGGTATATTTAAGTACATTTTCAAGGAACGATACCTGAGTACCATACTTGTCTAAGTTATATTAAACTAGATTTGAGAGTCTGGATACACAAAGGGACAATGGCCAAACCATATACGACTATAACACTTTGACCTACAACCTCTACAGCAACTAGTCCAGAAAGTCAACACAAAATTACTGCAGAATCTGCCCATAATAGATTAAACTTGGCCAAAAACTTCCAACTTTCCTATTCTCTTCCCATCTGTAATTCCAACTATAGAATGCCAAATACGCTTCCTAAACATATCACATAAGATGCCATAATTTTACTTAACCTTACCTATAGCCTTCCCTTTAACTCAAGCATCCTGGAAACCTTCCCCCTAACTGCCTCCAAGGAGACTGGCTTGGGTTTTTATTAAAGCAAAGGTGGGATCAAGGTGAAAATTCTCACATGAGGGCAGAGCTTTTGTGCTTTAAGTATCTTGCTAGTCCCCAAGAAGGGAACATACAGCCTTCCTACTAAATTGAATTAAATTAAATTACCCAAAGGTGAGGAGGAATGGAAAGAAGGAGAAGTGAGGCTTAAAAAATGAGGCTTTCAAAGTTGTCAGCAGTCAAACATCATAATATGCAGTCAGACTCTTTATTATATAGAGAAAGTAACAATGGAAAGTAATAATAAAAATGACCTTAGAAAGTAACAATAAAAATGTAGAAAGTAACAATAGAAAGTAACAAGAGAAATGTCTGTAGAAAATAACGATAGAAATAACAATAGAAAGTCTCAGAAATAAATAGAGGAAATAAAGTACAGCTAAGTTGAAATTTTAGAACTAAAATAATAGCTAAAATTTAAAACTGAACAAATGGGCTCCAGAACAGAGTGAAGAGAATGGGAAAATCAGTTAACTAGAAGACAAAATATTTAAAATTACTGAATCTGAACAAAAGGGAGAAAAATAGACCAGAATAAATGCACAGAGCTTTAAGGGTCTCTAGGACCAAAACAAAAAATTGATCATTCATGTCATTGGAGGTCTAGGAGAGCAGAAAGAGGATAACATTTAAAAAATGCTCAAGGAAATAATAGATAAACTTTTCTAAAACATCTAAACCTATAGATTTAAAAACTTGTGCAAATCCCAAACAGTGACTCAAAGAAAGATACATTATAGTCAAACTTTTGAAAACTAAAGACCAGGAAAAAAATCTTGAAATCAGGCCAGGGAGGTGGTTGGGGGTGTGCAGGACAGAAAAGATACCTTACTGTTGGGAAAAAAGAACAATTTGAATAGCAGCAGATTTCTCATTAGAAACCATAAAGGCCAGAAGGAAGTAGCACAACATGTTTTCAAATGCTGAAAGAGAAAAAAGATCAATCCACCTGGACAGTTATTCAGAGTATTGTGCTAAGTAAAAGCCTCATTCTGAAAAAAACTTACCATGGTTTATTATTCAATTTATATACTATTTTTAAATGACTACATTATAGAAACTGAGAACAGATTAGTGGTTGCCAGGGCTTGAGGATAAAGATGAGTGGGTGGTTATAAAGATGCAACATGAGGAATACTTAGTGTGATAAAAATGTTCTGTGTTAAACGGGTACAAGAAAAAACAGGAGAATGAATAAGACCTACTATTTGATTTCTGATGTGCAATAAATCTTAATCTGCTG
Organism: Macaca nemestrina; assembly: GCF_043159975.1. Lineage (NCBI taxonomy): Eukaryota > Metazoa > Chordata > Mammalia > Primates > Cercopithecidae > Macaca > Macaca nemestrina. Next base: position 64,113,761 of record NC_092140.1, read on the forward strand.
AGGTTGCTTACAATGTTTCCTCCAAGAACCACAAAGCCATCACAGAAAGAGCAGCTCAATACAACAATAACTTACTTGTACATTTTAAAATAACTAAGAATAAAGAAGTGTAATTGGATTTTTTGTAACACAAAGGATAAATACTTGAAGAGACAGATACCACATTTTCCATAATGTGGTATTTCACATTGCATGCCTGTATCAAAAAACTCATCTACCCCATAAATATATACACCTACTATGTATACACAAAAATTAAAAATGAGAAAATGAAAAAAAATTTGTCTTGACTGTATCAATGTTGATATCTGGTTGTGACATTATACTATAGTTTTGCAATACATTACAACTGAGATAAACTGAGTAAAAGGTACATGAGATGTCCCTGTACTAGTCTTACAATTGCATAACTTGAATTAAATTTTATAATTAAACAAATGAAGCATAACTAGAGCCTTGCTTGCATCTATTTTATCCTGAGTTATATTCAACACTGGATACAGATTAGAAGCCCAATGTACAAAAAAAATACTAATAGTTGGCTGGGTTCCATCTCATATCAATTAAATCATAATCTGTGAAACTGTGTCATGAACAGGTTTTTCGTTTTGTTGGTGTTTTACTTTTACTTTTTAGCATAGATAATCTCAAATATAACAGTATAATAAAAAGAACTTCCCATATGCACATCACCCAGCTTCAAAAGCAACTAATATTTTGTCTTTGTTTTACTTATATCATCTGTACTATCTTATTTTTTTCTTTATTTTCTCTGTATTCCTTTTTAACTTTTTAAAAGTTAGAGTTGGGTTATTTCAAAGAATCCAATTTAAAATTGGATAATTTTAACTATACGTTCTTTTCTCTTTTATTGGGTTATTTTAAACAGTAAACATATTTTCATTTCACTCATGAATACTTAAGTATCAATTTCTGATAAATGCAATGTTTTTAATATAATCCTCATTCTGTTATAACACATAAATTTAACAATAATCTCATGATATAAAACATCCATCATCAAACACCCAATTCATACTGTAATGTTTTCATTTTATCAAAGATGTCTTTTCATAAAAATCCACATTTCTTTCTTTCCCTTTCTTCCTTCCTTCCTTCTTTCCTTCCTTCCTTCCTTCCTTGCTTCCTTGCTTCCCTTTTCTTTCTTTCTTTTTTTTTTTTTTTTGAGGCAGAGTCTCACAGTGTTGCCTTGGCTGCGGTACAGTGGCGCAATCTCAGCCTACTGCAACCTCCACCTCCCAGGTTAAAGGGATTCTTCTGACTCAGCCTCCCAAGTATATTTCATTTTTTAACAATCACTTTATTCACCTTAATTCTCAGGTCAATATCATGATGGATTTTTCTCTTAAACTTTTAACCAGCTTGTTGTTTGAATCATGAAACAAAGTGAGTTCATACATTGTAATTAATATATTATTTAAAGACTGTAAATTCTCCCACAAACTCAATTTTCTTCTAATATTGTTCTTAAAACATCATTTTGCATATTTTATAGCATTTTCAAGTCTGGATTTTGTGTATTACATTCTAGTGTTGCCATTTAACATGTGTGTCTGTCTCTTATATTTCCTATAAACTGGATATACAGGCTTAATAAGAATAATACTGGGCTTTTTTTTTTTTTTTTTTTTTGGCTGAACTTCTTCAGTAGTACTCTTGTACATTTCTCTTCAGTGTCACAAAATGTATAGTTGTTTCTCCTTTTGCGACCTACGGAAAGAAAAATAAAAGTTGATTCCCCCTATTCCCGTTATTTTTAAAAGCTTGAATAATGGTAATATTTTATTATTCCTTCTTCATTTATTAGTTCGTAAATATCTATGAAGAAACTTTTTAAAATCACTAGTTGGTAACTAAAGGAATAGTAATTTTAATTTTATATACTATTTTCCAAAACAATGAGAATTGGTTTCCTGAAATTACCCTATAAGGGTTTTTTTTTTTTCTCCTGTTTTGATGGTTTTATTTAAATGAAAATAAAATGTGCACATGATGTGTCTACTGATTTTTTTCTCTGCACAGTCTGGCATTGGGATTGGTGACTCTGATGGCCAGCTGCACTCTGAGCTGCTCTTTCTGTGATGGCTTTGTGGTTCTTGGAGGAAACATTGTAAGCAACCTCAGCAGATTAAGATTTATTGCACATCAGAGGCATTTCCAGCTCCTTGGCTTTGTGGACCGGGAACTTCTGGAAGCCACTGGGCAGCATGTGTTTTGTTTTCTGTTGCTTCCATATTTAGGGCATCTAGATCCAGCCCTTGAACCTTCTACAAACCGTGTTGTCAATACTTCTGGGTTATCACCAGGTACGCTTATTTTTGACATATCGTCTGACTGGCACCAGATGAACTTCTTGGTCCTCTCTTTTTGATGATCTTGTGCAGGGTCTGAGTGCAGCCATGGTGCCAATTAGGAGATGGCTGCCACCTCTCTAGGCAGTGCTGAGATTTTCTTTTCTTTCTTTTTTTTTTTTTTTTTAACATTTATTTGAAGCTCAGGGGTACATGTGCAGGTCTGGTACATAGGTAAACTTGTGTTGTGGGGGTTTGTTGTAAAGATTATTTCATCACCCAGGTATTAAGCCTAATACCCATTAGTTATTTTTCCTTATCCTGTCTCTCCTCCTGCTCTCCACCCTCCTATGTGCCCCAGTGTGTGTTGTTCCCCTCCCTTTTTCCATGTGTTCTCATCATTAGCTCCCACTTATAAGTGACAACGTGCAATATTTTATTTTCAGGTCCTTCCTTAGTGTGCTGAGGATAAGGACTCCAGCTCCTTCCATGTCCCTGCAAAGGAAATGATCTTGTTATTTTTCATGGCTGCATAATATTCCATGTTGTACATGTACCACAGTTTCTTTATCCTTATATGTTTGTTTTGGAGTGCTAGTATGACTTCATGGATTTAAACATTTTATGTTTTTGAAACCATTACTTGTTCTCCAGATTTATGTTTAAATGTTTTCAACTTTGGCCTGTGATAAGCTATTCAATTTGGTTCCTGCATCCTTTTGACTGGACCCTTGTAAACGTCTATACATCTTATTTTAAATATGAAAGGACGTTCCAGGACAGTTTTGTGCACTTCATGCTCATATCTAAACTCTAAAAATTCTTGGTTTCTTTAGTGAGTAATGATATTTAAATGCTACAATATGGACTCTAGCAGTACTTATTGCTTTTGGGATGGTCAATGTTTCTAGAACTCTTTAATGCTAGAAATAAATATTATGTTTTAAAATATGTTAAAAGTTCAAGTGTAAAATTAAATTTAAATTCAGAACCATAGGTGTAATCAGTATTTTTTTCTTTTCACACTACATAGACTCCAACATTATTACTTTTTGCTAGCTCAGAAAAATAATTCCACAACACTACTAACAATGTAATACTGAAATTAGACAACTCTGCTCCCATTTTTTGGGCAATCACAACAAAGACCCAAGTAAAATTATTGTATTTTAAAGTTACTTGAAGTAGTTTCCTTATTTGAGTCATTCTGTCAACTCAATATATTTGTTTAACTTTTCTTTTATAAAGAGGTTACTTTTGGGCCAGGCATGGTGGCTCACACCTGTCATCCCAGCACTTTGGGAGGCTGAGGCGGGTAGATCAATTTAGGTCAGGAGTTTGAGACCAGCCTGGTCAACGTAGCAAAACCCCATCTCTACTAAAAATACAAAAATTAGCCAGGCATGGTGGCACATGCCTGTAATCCCAGCTACTCAGGAGGCTGGGCTCAAAAACTGCTTGGACCCAGGAGGCAGAGGTTGCAATGAGCTGAGACTGCACCACTGCCCTTCAGCCTGGGTAACAGAGTGAGACTCTGTCTCAAAAAAAAATAAAAAAAAGAGATCACTTGGTTACTTTTATAAAATTTAATTAAACGAAAATCTTTGCAAAAATAATGTAAAGTTTTTAAGACAAATTTATATAATATAGCACATTCAAAAACTTTAAGTTATGGTAAAGACTTTTTATATTCACATTAAAATTTTCAAATGAATTTCTATTCAAATGGCTGTATAGATAATAAATATTAAGTGAAATGCAACAATAAACTGCTATCACCTCACTGATGACCCTTTTAAAGAACATACAATGCTCTTCAATGGGTCTTTTAAATGTGTGAAGTGGTTATTGTCACAATCCTTTCAAACCCACACTAATTCAATGAGGCAACTGATTTGTTTTATGCGACCACCAGAGCAGGCGACAGAGGAAAGGCAAGTAGGCAAGGTAAAAAGAAACTTTATTAGCTAGCCAATGCGAAGGAAGAAAGGGCGAGGTTCACCGGTCTCGGTGGTGGAGGCCGAGGAAGTCGCTCCCGCGTTATTGGGCGAGGTTCCTAGGTCCGCATATGAGGAGGTGCCGAGGAAGTTCATACCGTGCCCCTGCTGGGAGCGGCTTTTCTGTCTAAGGCTTGGGAGTAGGAGGGCAATAGGCGGGACACGGGTGTGTCAGGGGTGTTCTGTAGGTGTGGCCAGATAAGTTTCGGTTTCCTCCATCTGACGCCATATTGCACCTGCGCAGTTGGTCTGTATTTTTCCTGGGCGTGGGCTGCATTTTCCCGCGTGCGGGTAAGTTGGTGATGAAGAACCCGGAAATGCGCCATCTTAGTCATCTGTGTCCTCTCCCCGCGTCCAGACAGCAACTTTATGCTTTACCAGGAAATTTCATTATTAGCTGCTGGCTAATATCTCCTCTTTATTTGATTATATCAAGGTTTAAATATCTATTTCAAATGCAACAGAATTTTCCATTGATATGTTAGAACTTTGTGTTTGCTACTTCTCCCTTGTGAATACTAGACTATTTTAAGCAAAAGTATAATTCTTTTTTTCTAGTAAAAAAAAAAAAAAAATGTTCTCTTGAGTACATATGGACACAAAAAAGGGAACAACAGCCACTGAGGCCTATTTGAGGGTAGTGGGAAGGAGGAGGAGGATGGAAAATCTACTATGTGATGGGTAGCATATCTGGGTGGCATAATAATCTGTATGCAAACCTCTGTGATGTGCCATTTACCTATATAACAAACCTGCACATGTAGCCTTGAGCCTAAAGTTTTTTGAAGTTGTCCTTTTTTAAAAAGAATATTTGTTTTGGATTTCTTGGGGCTATGTATCCTGGAAAAATCATACTAATTTCTCTTGATATCTATAAAATACATTTTTGGTCTGAAAAGTAGATTAGACTTAACTTATGGACTGGATTATCATTTAAATTTTTTTAAAAAAGATCAATGTTTCAAAGTTCTAAGTAGATTCAATTTATTTTTGAAATTGGAAACTTTTAAAAGTTGAATCTAGTTTTGGGGGGTATATAAAAAAATGCATATGCAGTGCTGGGACAGAGCTTCCCTTTCTCCAGAGTTTTCCAATTTTCATCCTTGTACTACACTGTAATACTTATCCATAATGTTAATTGAAAGGTAAGCAGCCTTAAAGACTCAAAATATATTAAACTATAAATTGTGGGTGAAAGGTATGGAGTATTTTGTTCTACCTTCCACATTTAGGCAAAAATAAATTGAAATCAAGAATAGAAATAATTTAATATCTCATGAGACAATTGCTTATTAGATTTAATAGAAAAATAATTATCATGGTGGGACAGAAAGTCCAGAATTTCCAAAAATCTAGAAAATATCTAGGTTGTCTAGTCAACATGATTTAAAATGTTCTTCTAGACTAAGTCAATCTATTGGCAAATTAGAGATGAAGACTTAAATTAAGAACCAAAAAGTTAGATTGTAGTACTTGTAATAATCACATTTGTTAAATAATAAGAAACAACCCCATGGAACATATCACAATATTACTTTACTATGCATCATTCATTATCAGTATATTTGCATAAAAGCAAATTCTATCAAGTCTTAGTTTGTAAGTCCTTATCCAAGGACGCATGTTTTTCTATCCAAATCTATAAGGCTATAAAGCTGAATACCACAGTCTTTAGGAAAAATTCACATAATATGAACAATTTTCTAAATAAATAAATATTGTATGTATAGATAATTTCTAGAAATAAAACTTTTGCTTTGATATGGTATGGCCTGGCTTGGTATCCTCACTCAAATCTCATCTTGAATTGTAATCCCAACATGTTGGGGGAGGGACCTCATGGGAGGTGATTAGACCATGGGGGCAGTCTCCCCATGCTGTTCTCATGATAGTGAGTTCTTATGAGATCTGATGGTTTTACAAGGGGCTTTTCCCCCTTGGCTTGGCACTTTTCTCTCCTGCCACCTTATGAAGAAGGATGTGTTTGCCTCCCCTTCTGCCATCATTGTAAGTTTCCTGAGGTCTCCCCATTCATGTGGAATTGTGCACCAATTAAACATCTTTGCTTTATAAATTACCATCTTGGGTATTTCTTCATAGCAGGATGAGAACAAACTAATACATGCGTGTTTACTTATAGGATCATAAAACATCCAAAGCTGATGACTTGTAACCATTAAAGTTTTTAAACATAATTCCTTATTCTATTCAGTAAATGAAATATAGAAAAAAATAGTTATTTTATAGTAAAACATAATATCACACTAAAAAAAAAGAGAATTTATTTGATATGTTTATTTGTATAAAGCCAAAAACGATCCAATTTTGTCACAAAGGCTGCAATGTAAAATTACCCTCTGTAAGATAATGATACAAAACAAACATCTGAATTCTATAATTTCTTTTTAAATTATTTTTGTAATTTGGAAACATAAGCTGGAATTATTATTTATTCAAATCTACATATTTATTTTTAAATAGGCTTTTAGATACTGAGAGACATAGATATCTTTTAGCTTACAAAAAAAAAAAAATTGATACTATAGACTAAGAACATGACCTTAATCAAGAAGTTTCACCACATGGTTCTCTGAAGAAGTCTGGATACTGAGGGATGACACGATCCCTGGGTTCAGCCTGTTCAGCATCTCAAAGGGATCGGAGTTGGCATTTAGCTGAATGTGGAGCAAGAATAGACAGACTGCTATGCTGCTCTTCTGTTCAACAGCCTCATCACAAAGGACAGGTTCAACTTGGTGCAGGGTTTTGTGCTTGTCAGAATAGAATCCTACAAAAACGTAGACAAATGTCATCATGAAAGCAGATATAGAACCTGTAACCTTCATAGAAAGGGCTTTGGAAAAAAATAAGTCACAGGTTACTGCCTTTTGACATCTCCCCACAAATTGGCCATGAAAGCTGTTTCCATGGTGATTTTACATCGAGCCATGACCTCTAATTCTCTCAGCTTTCCAGATTCATCTTTCCATTTACTATAAGCTTCAAGATATGTTTTATTATGCATAATGTGATATTTGGTTGACAAGGTTTTATTAAACTCATTTTGATTATCCAAGTTTAAAAAATGGGGGGTAAAAATAGCATAGTTGATTTCAGTGTTAAAAAAAAAGAGACTAAAGAAATTCACCAATGATTGAGGCTTAGCTCATTCAAAATTGCTGTGAGACCTTGAAAATGTCATGTCACCTATCTGAAAGCAGGCTCCTGTTTCATTAACCATACCATTTTTGTTTGTCTATAACATCTGTAGCAAGTCTTCTAAGCCAAACATCATAAAACGTTATAATATGAATAATTTCTTTTTACCATTACATGTTACATAAATGTCTGTTGATTTATTCCTTTGAATAATGGCAAGTCACATTCTGAAATATTTGATAATGATCGTTGTCAAATAAATAGCAATTTTGACACTTGAATTAGAACAATGAAATAGGCCATAACACAGAAGAATACATTCATTGACTTAAAACCCATCATCATGTATTAATATGTCTGAGAAAGTTAAAAGCTAATCAAATACAATTTTAATATCAAAGAATGTGCCTGATGTCAAAGCTAAAATAATAACACAGTGAATAAAATAATCAAAAAGAAAATAAAACAACAATTAGATACTGCAAAATAGCACAGTTTCTGACAATGCAGAAATGATGACCTAGTCTAATCACTGTATTAAACCCAGAATAATACAGTTCAGAAAGTCATTTTATAGGGTTTTGCAGAGTAGATATTTGCATATTGTATTTGAAATTGAAGCACAGAATTAAACGCTATTAGTTCATTTACCCTCACTTGTTCTGATAAAATGTTTCCTTACAAACCACTTCACTCCATTAATTATACATTTTCTGCAGCAATATTTGAGATCATCACAGAATTTTCACTGAAGTTGAAAATTCCAATGAGAGAATTCTTTGGATATCATTGGATAAAAGGAGGACACTGGAATGTGACAATGAAGCATGATTGTAAATCTTCTACTTTGCATTAGAAGGTGTTTTAAACCATGTCTATAAATTTCTTTCTTTAACTATTGTCTTGCAAGCTAGGAAATGTTGGTATCTGAGAGTAAGTCTTGTTATTCACCGAAATTTATTAAATTAGGTAAGTCAGTTTATTTCCCCAGAAAGTGATGATTTTGAAAATGTGCTGGTGTTGGCTTGTGTCACCTCAAAATAGAGTAGATGATTCCACACTAATAACTTGGCAGAAGACAAATTTCTTTTCTACTACCTTTTCTTGAGCTTGACATTTAGTGCACTTTAGAAAATCCAAATTGGCTAATTCTTTGTTTTGGTTCTTCTCGCTTTCATTTTGCAAGCTGGTATAGAATGGCGGTGCTACTCAAACTTTAATATGCATACTATCACCAGTGGATCTTCTTGAAGGGCAGATATTTCTGATTCAGTATATCAGTGGTGGGAATTTGAACTTCTCTGCATTTCCATCAATTTCCCAGGTGATGCCAAAGCTGCTGGACTGTGGATCATACTTTGAATAGCAAGGATTGAGAGGCGGAAAGCTACTGGAGGCAGCATCTCTTACTGCTCCACTCCATTCACCTGGCTGGGGACACAGAAAAATAGCGGTGGTTGTTGAAAGAGTAAACCAGCTTGGCAAAATGTGTAGTTATTTTAGATCGTAGGCAGGAAAAAGCCACTAAAGATTTTCACTGGAAAAGAGGAATATTAACTTTTCTAGCTTTCAGAAAAGTGAACATAAAATGAATTTTGAGCCAAACATCATAAACAGTAAAAGCAATAGTAATAATACATGTGTATTGTGTGAATAGAGGGCACGGATGATTACTACACCAGGATTGCTGCATTCTGATCCCCTGTCTGCTGACAGTGGATGTATGTAGTCTTTTCCAGCAAGCACTTTGAATTTCAGGAGAGCACACAAAACAAACAAACAAACAAGCAAAAGAGGTAATAAAAAGATCCAACAGCCTTGTGGAAATCATTGCTACTTTTCTCTGTACTAATAATTGTTAAATCAGTTTGCAATACAAAGGAAAATTTTTCCTCAAAGTCTATGCAAAGGTAATTCAACTCAGACATCACAGGCAAAAACAGAATGGGAAATGTAAAAAGTTTACCAGGTGTAATTGAATGAAGGACAAGTTTCCTAATCTCTTGTTTACTGTGTTGGAGATATATTTAGGAGAATTTCCTAGTCTGCTTTATAACTTCCTCTTTGGCCACTATCTTGACCTGGAATCACTGCAAAAAGAATATTAGAGCACAGTAATATTGTCCACAGCAAATCTGTCTAGCTGTTCTCATGTCCTCTGGCATGCACCTAGCTTTGTAACTCATTTCGTTTGGAAATGAAAAAAAAAAAAACAGAATATTGCTACTTCCTGAGTTACATTTAGGGCATGATGTTGTTACTAAATTTACCTTCTTTCACAGTAACATAACCTATGCAATGAGATTTTTTGAGAAGTAATTTTATTTTAAATAAGCTTTAGGATAGAGGCATTTAATCTTGGAAGATATAATTTGCTGTCTTTCAGACATGCTACAGTTGGCGGAAGAGATTACTTTTGTCATGCTGATAAGAAACATGCCATGTGATGTACTATATCATATGAAGTGTTGTTATTGTATGACATAGACATCAAATAGCACCTTCCCTCAAACCATCCCATTGTGTATGGACTGTCAGGTTGAATTAATGAACAATAGCAACATATAGGTTTCAAACAGACCTTTCAAAAATTGTGAGCATTCATATTACATATTTTTCTCAAAGAAGTTGTTTCTTATGTATTTTATGTTAAATTTGAAAAATATATATGCTTTGTGTGGATTCACTTTATAATGTACTTTTTTCTGAAATTGTTTAATATTTACTTTTCAAGTTTTAGAATTGCAGTAAAATCCTATTGTAATTGCCAATGTTAGTGTTTCTCTGGTTGTGGTTTTTAAAAAATGTAAACCAAAAAATCATTAGGACATCTAGTTATATAGCTCTTAAGCTCATTCAACAAATAATTTTATTTGAATTTAGAAATAAAATATGAGCTATTTTCTTGTATTTCGTTGTCACAAAGACAACAAAAACACCTGTCAGTGGGTATTCATATTACCATAACAAATAAGTATGCCATACTAAATTCAAACTGTACATGATACAAGCCTGCCATCTACTGACTACTCAGGAAATAGAAACCTACTTAGAAGAAATGGATGAAACACTTCACAATTAATATTTAAATTTAAATTGGATAAAGTAATATTCTATATTTGACCAGTTTTCAGTTCATAATGATAAAAACGCCTTAGCCCAATAGTCTTAGAAGTAGATTAGTATCCTAGTAATTAGCTATTTAAAGACAATGTAAGTAACACATTCAAATACCAATATAGTCAATTTTTCTAATCATTAGCACTGCATTGAATCATTCTTGAGAAAAGGTGACTTCTAATGAGAATAAATAATTTGAAGTTTCTTAACTATATCATAACCTGTCATGTTAAAAAGTAGTAATAGAGATTATAAAATGTTAAGTTTATATAAATCCAATGCTTACTCAGTGATGAAAAAACCTAAATAACAAAATGTTGCATAGTGGACAAAACATATGTAATCACTAGCATTTACAATGATAAAGCTTTCCTTTTACAAAGAATGAAGGTAAATTTTTTTGAAAAATTACAGGACGTGTGCATGTTATGAGTCTGTTTGAATAAAATATTTTTGATATCACTTTAAAAATCAGAAAAGACATACCATATACGTCTATGTCAATGCTCATTTCTGTATATTTAAACATGCACAGAAAATAATATTTTGATTAAAAATGGTGGTTATCATTAGGATAGAAGAAGGATGGGGACATTCTTATATTAAGGCCTTGTTTAGGAGTACAAACATATTAAAATAAAATAAAATAAAAGTCATATAGTCAACCATGTTCTACTTTACTTCCCCTTGTGTCATCAAATTCAGTACATAGTTATATTTTATTCAATATTTAAATATTCATTTTTCTCATCAAGCATTTTTATTTGAAATGGAATTGCGATAAACAGTTATAGGAACGTGACTTTCAGGATTTTAGTTTAGTTTTGTTTTTTAAATAACAATCAAAATTGATAATGTATCTTTAGAAGTATATATGAATGCAAACAGCAAGTGGTACAGAAAAAAATTTTCATTAAAAATTTAAGATAAATTTTAAATTGATCAAACAAGCCCAAAATACAAAATCAACAAAATGTCAACCTTTAATAATATCTTGGTCATTCTCTGTTGTTTAAGTACTTCAACACAGTCCTAGGTGATGAAAATTGGAGAATTTTAAGAATTTTAATTTTTATCATCTTTTCATGTTGATAATAAATGAGTGGGAATTGGGCCATGATTTAAAATAGAAAATTAAAAGATTTGTAACATTTATTAACTAGCTCTCAGTACCCGAATTATGTAAGAAGTATAAATGCAGTCTTTATGTATAACAAAAAAAGTCATATTTTTAGTCTACATATGATCATTTTGTGTGTTCACAGTTTCATGTAATGATAACATTTTTAATTAGCATTGCAAATGAGTAATGTCAATACATACAAATATTTCATGATATTAAACTACCATCCAATATAACAAAAAATAGATTATCAATATTTGAACAGGAAAAATCAGAAACTTTTTTTTATCCTTAACAATATTGTTAATTTCTTATTTAAAAAGCTCCTATAACTCACTTACCTTACATAGAATGCATTACTAGGCCTTTGGAGAACAAAAACGAAATAGACTAATATAGAGAAAAAAATTGCATGGCAGTGTGTAACTTGTAAAACTTTCATAATAAACATAATGCTAAAGATAAATCTGTCTGTATCTTGTGGAGTTAATTAACAGTTGATTTAGAGTAGCAATAAATGTATACTTGCTATTACGATTCTTAAGAGCATTCTTTAGGGACTAAGTATGAAATGTAAGTTAAAAGATTTCACTGAAAACAGCTAACTTGACTGCTTTTCAGCTTAAGAGTTGGAAACTCTTAATGATAATACATTAACAACATAGGAAAACACCTAAGACAAAATAGGACCTAATGTTCTCTAAGTTCACCAAATGCCATGTGATAGAGATATGCAGTATATAATATGTCATGAGATACAGATCAGAAACAGAAGTGGGTAAACTGACAAGTTTAACTGATTACACCAACTGAAAAGACAAAGAATGTATTTGTTGCTGAAACATGCTGGAGTGAAGAGCTATAGTTTTATTTTAAATCGAGTTACAATAACAAATAATACTAGTCAAATGTCAATTCCGTAGCAACTAAGAGTCCTAGATTTCTACCAAGTAAATTCAAATCAGGAATGAGGAGTACTCTATTTCTACAACCTATTTTTCCTACTAGTCTAAAAAGGCAATGCTTTTTAAAAGTCAGATGTACTGACCAAACATAAGGGAAAATAATCACATTTTCAAAGCTACTTTGGAGAATAGAAAATTGCTAACTTCATGGACAAGAAAACTTTCATGGATATTTTAAATACACATGTTTAGCACAAACAAGAATGAATTTTGTGCAAATTTAGTACCAATTAAAACAGAAGTCAGAATTGACTGTGGTGTGGTGTACATTCCTTAAACTTTACTTTATTTGGTGATAACGATATTACTCTAATGATGATTATGCAGGTAATGTATATAATGCCCTTAGCATGGTGCTCAGTAAATGTATTCCCACTCAGTAATATTAACAGCTTTTCCTTAAGCTTCACGGGTTGTAATTCTAGGAGTCAATTACCTTTTTTTAATCCAATATAAAAGTATGTGTCTGGGCACGGTGGCTCACTCCTGTAATCCCAGCACTTTGGGAGGCCAAGGCGGGTGGATCACCTGAGGTTGGGAGTTCAAGACCAGCCTGATCAACGTGGAGAAACCCCATCTCTACTAAAAAAACAAATTAATCCGGCATAGTGGTGCATGCTTGTAATTCTAACTACTTGGGAGGCTGAGGCAGGAGACTCTCTTGAACCCAGGAGGCAGAGGTTGGGTTGAGCAGAGATTACACAACTGCACTCCAGCCTGAGCGACAAAGTGACACTCTATCTAAAAAAAAAAAAAAAAAAAAAATTAGCCAGGCATAGTGGCACCTGCTTGTAATCCCAGCTACTTGGGAGACTAAGGCAGGAGAATCGCTTTAACCCAGGAGGCGGAGGTTGCGGTGAGTCGAGATCACGCCATTGCATTCCAGCCTCGGCAACAAGAGTGAAACTCCAACTCAAAAAAAAAAAAAAAAAAAAAAGTATGCAGCAACTTGGTATCTCAGAGAAAAGTGGCTAATATGAAAAACACCATTAGTAGTAGTAGTAGTGTTACAGATTTAAGGTTAAGCTAATAAATTTTTAACTGCAGGACAGATTACTGGATGGAAATTAGATAATATATTCACAGCAGCCATATGATTTTGTAAAATGTACACATAAATATAACTTTTGTACTATTTTGCTTATATTGTCTCCACTATCAAAATTACATAAGCTTCAAGTCTCACAAACCAAAATCTACTTCTGGGTAAAATGTAGACAAAAGTCTTGTTGAACCACTGATGTTTTTTCTTTTCAGATAAAATCATAGATTCCTGGATTTCAAATTAGGTTTAAAGAAACATGTATGTAAATTATATGACTAAATCTCTTAAAATATCTTACACAGTATAGTTGCACTGCTCATAAAATTGTACAGGACAAAAATTGATAATTGTAAACAAAATCTCTATCTTTTTTTTTTCTTTTCTTTTCTTTTGAGATGGAATTTCACTCTTGTCACCCAGACTGGAGTGCAATGGCGTGATCTCGGCTCACCACAACCTCTGCCTCCTGGGTTCAAGCGATTCTCCTGCCTCAGCCTCCCCAGTAGCTGGGATTATAGACACGTGCCATCATGCCCAGCTAATTTTTGTATTTTTAGTAGATACAGGATTTCGCCACGTTGGCCAGGCTGGTCTTGAACTCCTGACTTCAGGTGACCCACCCACCTCGGCCTCCCAAAGTGCTGGGATTACAGACATGAACCACCGTACCCAGCCAAGAAATCTTTATTCTTTTTTCAAGGACCTTTATTCTTTTTTCGAGGCTTGATGATCTGCCACCATTGATTATTGAAAAATATATACAATTCTATGAAAATATCATCCCACTTATTTCTGCCATTTTAATAACCTAATTTGACATACTGCAGTTAAATGTTTATAAGCAAATGTTAAAGAATACCATTGGTTCCATATGGTAGTATTATAATTATAACATATGCCATGAGAGTGCAGTATAGAAATTTGTGGCTCAAAATGTATTTATTACAAGTATGCATTGTGAGCATTTTATTATTTGTTTTTATAGTTAATATATTGATTAACTAAGCATATTCACTTAATGTATTCATTCATTAATAATTTATTGAATGTGTACTTTGTTTGCAATTCCATACGAGAAAATGCAGGAAAAATTAACAACTTTTAAGTGGCCCACGATTTAGTTTCAGAGGTAAAGCAGGAGTGATTCTACAATGAAATATAATCATTTTCTACATTCTCAAGAAGAAGCAAAATAGAACATCCATGATGAAAAAGCTGTGTGCTAAATGTTCAAAAAGCATTAAAACCTCAAACTTTATTCTAATGATCTTCTTTCAACTCTTAGAATATGCAATAAATATTTAAAGCTGATGAAAATTAAAAACAGCCAGATGCCTTATTATTCTATTTTAATTTTGTTTTTCAGTAGAACTGAGGGCTTTGACTGGAATGATTATTTCCTTTTATCTAGTGTTTTAGTAAACATGAATGGATAGAAAAGATATAGGAAAGTATTTATAACTAGTTCTGAGAGCCAAAGATACAATGCAGACATTAACAAACAGTAGCTGATATAGTTTGGATATTTGCCCCTGCCCAAATCTCATGTTGAATGGTAGTCTCCAATGCTGGAGGTGGGACCTGGTTGGAGGAGTTTGGGTCATTGAGGCAGATTCCTCATAGTTTGGTGTTGTCTTCACAATAGTGAGTTGTCACGAGATCATGTCATTTAAAAGTCTGTGGCACCTCAGGGGCCAGGAGAAATGGCTCATGCCTGTAATCCCAACACTTTGAGAGGCTGGTGGATCACTTGAAGTCAGGAGTTCGAGTCTAGCCTGGCTAATGTGATGAAATCCCATTTCTACTAAAAATACAAAAAAAATACCCAGATGTGGTGGCATGCACCTATAATCCCAGTTATTCAGGAGGCTGAAGAAAGAGAAATGGTTGAACCTGGGAGGCAAAGGTTACAGTGAACTGAGATTGCACCACTGCACTCCAGTTTGGGTGACAGAGTGAGACTCCGAGAAGAAGAAGAGGAAGAAGAAGATGGAGGAGGAGGAGGAGAAGGAGGAGGAGGAGGAGGAGAAGGAGGAAGAAGGTGGTCTGTGACACCTCAGCCTCCCCTTCTCTCTCTTGCTTCTGCTCTGGCCAGTGGTGTGTCTGCTCCCCTTCACCTTCCACCATAATTGTTGGTTTCCTGAGGCCTCCCCAGAAGCTGAGCAGATGCCAGCACTGTGCTTCCTGTAAATCCTGCAGAACTGTGAGGCAGTTACACCTTCTTTCTTTGTAAATTACCCAGTCTCCGATATTTGTTTATAGCATTATAGAATTAAAAAAGGATATCATATGAAACAAACTTCTCTTTTCCCAGCTTTCATCCTAATGCTTATACACTCATGGCTACAGGATGGCCATCTCACCTCCAGTCTCATGTCTCCATTCCAGACTGCAAGAAGAAAGGAAGGGCTACAAGCCTTTTCATTGCAAGCTTTGACTTTTTTAAAAGCATAAATGTGTGCTTACAATTCAATGGCCAGAACTATTTTTGCAAGTTACATCTAGATGGAAAAGAACAGTCTAATACAGTAGCTTAGATAAAGAAGGCATTTATCTTTATCATTCAACAGTAAGTCTGTATATGGGCAGTCCAGGTCTGGTGTAACTATTCAAGGATATCATAATGGAACAAACTTCTATTTTCCAACTTTCATCCTAATGCTTATACACTCGTGGCTGCAGGATGGCCATCTCACCTCCAGCCTCACGTCTCCATTGCAGACTGCAGGAAGAAAGGAAGGGTTACAAGCCTTTTTATTGCAAGCCTTTGACTTTTTATTTAAAAGCGTAAATGTGTGCTTACAATTCAATGGCCAGAACTATTTTTGCAAGTTACATCTAGATGGAAAATGGACAGGAGAAAGGTGTTTAACTTTTCATACTCCACAGTAGAAGAAAAGAAGGTAGAAGTCATTGAGTTGAGTGATAAATGAGCCAAATTAGAGTGTATTTCACAATGAATATGCTCAAAGTGAATTGAAGAAGAATATGGCTTTTATTTTTTTCAAAACATTTATAAAGCTTTTCAATATATCATCTAAAAAGCTACTACATTAAAAAGGTATTTGTGCTGGCATATGTAACCTCTTCTCACATGTTTATTTCCTAATCATCTTGACTTTGTATTTATTGTCTGATTGCTTTTTCATGCTCCTTTTCAGATGGAAATCTCAACGCAAGTCATAATAGCTTTAAAATAATTTGAGCTTTTTGGTTACAATTTGTTTTTATAATGCTTTGATGCTTGTATGTGGTATTTACTGAAAATGGATGAATAAAGTCATTGTAATATGGAGAGGACTCCAGAAACAAATCCAAATTACAGATAACATTTAACTTGTACAAACTTTATGGCAGACATTGTTTTATAAGCATTACTGATATACACTCATTTAATCCTTATAACAAGTCTCTGAAGGAGTAACCTTTGTTTTTTCCATTTTGTAGTTAAGGAAAATAAGGCACAAGGAAGTTTAAGTAAATTTCCTAAAATCATATAATAATTGGTAGACTGACTGAAACTGAGGAAGTACGCCCCCGGAATTAATGCTGTTAGTCACTCTACATGTCTTCCTTTTAGTAACATTAAATCCAGTATTTTTTATAAAACAGAAAATATTATTCTTAATTCCTTATTAATTGCTTTTATCTGAGAGGTATGAATAACAGTTTTATTTAGATGTTGTCCTGGTCTCTTTGGGCGGCTACAACAAAATACCATATACTGGGTAGCTTAATAACAACAGATTTTTTTTTTTTTTTTTTTTTTTTTTTGAGACGGAGTTTCACTCTGTCACCTAGACTGGAGTGCAATGGCATAATCTCAGCTCACTGTAACCTCCGCTTCCTGGGTTCGAGCAATCCTCCTGCCTTAGCCTCCTAAGTAGCTGGGATTACAGGCATCTGCCAACACGCCCGGCTAATTTTTGTATTGTTAGTAGAGATGGGGTTTAACTATCTTGGTCAGGCTGATCTTGAACTCCTGACCTCAGGTGATGAACTTGCCTCGGCCTCCTAAAGTGCTGAGAAGATTACAGGTGTGAGCCACCACACTCGGCTAACAACAGAAATTTATATTTCACAGTTTTGGCAGCTGTGAGGTCCTACATTAATGAATCACAAATTTATCTTTTCATGGATGGCTGTCTTCTCACTTTAACCTCACATGGTAGAAGGAGTGAATGACCTTCCTCAGGCCTCTCTTGTAAGGGCATTAATCTCATTCATGAGGACTCCACCTTTATGACATAATCACCTCCTAAAGGTATCACCTCTTAATACCATCGCCTTGGGAATTGGGATTTCAACATATGAATTTGGGGAGGACACAAACATTCAGAGCATAGCAGATGCATATCATATTTATAGAAAAAAGATTTGCAAAAATTCATCTAAATGTCTGAAATTTAGGAAAACGTTTTACTCCTATTGTCTCCTTAAATATTTACTGGCTACATATATATCCCATATTTATGATATTCATAATTTACGAATAAATAAATGTGTTTTTTTGTCAATGGGGAACAAGAGCAAGCAAGTTGTATGTATCTTGTTATTCTGCTAATCTCTTTGTGAAACTTTAATAAACTGCAGTGGAACCAATGTATGGTAAATTTAATATAATGGAAGAGAATAAAATATCTGCCACAAAAATATCCATCACTAGTTCCATATTCTCAATGGCTTCTGCAAGCTGGTAATAAGCAGATATAAATGATTTGACTCTGCCAATTTCTAGTTGTGCAGCCAGTGTAAAATACAGGGATTATAAAATGTTCCTCTGTCACGTATTTTGGCGGTGATTAGAGTATCTAGTGAAATATGGGATTTTATTCTTAGCACTTTAAGTTAATAACAATAACTGTAAAACTAATATTGTTCTTTCCAGTAATTGCCATCATCCATCATACTGCCGAGGAATGTAGGAACAAATATGTGCCACTTTGTTTCAGTGCAGGCTCCCGGGTAAAACTACAATGTTATTACTGAGTCTTTTCTACTTAAAACATTATTCAAAGAGATTATATAGTAATGAAATCATATATTTAAAGAGGAGCACAAAACTAAAAGTGTAATAATAGTGTTATGTTTTACAGCAATCTTGCCACCTACACCAGGCCCTGGTATTCTGAGGGCATCAAGTTGTTGTAAATATAGCCAAACTCCTGGCAAGATAGTAGGTAATGATAAGGTTTTATCCAAATTATAGGTTTTTAAAGTAATAATTTTCAAAACAAAAATGGAGAATGTGAAATAGACTGTTTTTTCCCAGCACTCTTGTTCCTTAAGCAAAGAGATTTTTTAAATCTTCAAGAAATTATCTTATTAGAGTCTAAAACGACGGTATTACTGCATCATTTTTCTACTTTTTTTAAATGGCCAGGTAGAATCATAAGTAAAATTAAAATTAAAGAAACAAAAGTATGCTTCTTTTTCCTGGATTAATATTTATATTTGTAGTAAATATCTAAGTGAAACTTTTTTCTTTTTTTTCATTATCTTTTCTTATTGTTCTTATTGTTCTTTCTTTCCTTCTTTCCCTTCCTTCCTTCCCTCCTTCCTTCCTTCCTTCCTTCCTTCCTTCCTTCCTTCCTTCCTTCCTTCCTTCCTTTTCTTTCTTTCTTTCTTTCTTTTTCTTTCTTTCTTTCTTTCTTTCTTTCTCTTTCTTTCTTTCTTTCTTTTCTTTCTTTTCTTTCTTTTCTTTCTTTTCTTTCTTTCTTTCTTTCTTTCTTTCTTTCTTTCTTTCTTTCTTTCTTTCTTTCTTTCTTTCTTTCTTTCTTTCTTTCTTTCTTTTCTTTTCTTTTCTTTTCTTTTGTGGGGGATCAAGAGCTTTTTTTTTTCCCCCCGCTAGGCCATCACATTAGTAACAGGTGAGTTACTATTAATGTGCACTTTAAATATAGCTCACCAGTTATACCAAATGCCAACTCCAATATTCGTTTGAATTTTTCTAAATATCTTGGATGTTAAGTCTCATTTCACAATTACTTAAAGGTGAAAGGGCAGGTTGCTATGGAAAAGCCATTAAAGTTTGTTAGAAAACACCACTTGACTATGTTCAAGCACAGGGGAAATTCACATACGGAGAGGGATAATGAAACTCATAGTCAATGAATTTGCATCAGGATTGACCTCAGAAAACAGTGGGACAAAGTGGGGAACTCATGGAATTTTTTTTTTTTTTTTTTGAGACAGAGTCTTGCTCTGTTGCCAAGGCTGGAATGCAGAGGCACCATCTCTGCTCATTGCAACCTCCACCACCCGGGTGCAAGAGATTCTCCTGCCTCCAGCCTCCTGAGTAGCTGGGACTACAGGTCCCCACCTCCACGCCCAGCTAACTTTTGTATTTTTAGTAGAGACCGGGTTTCGTCATGTTAGCTAGGCTGGTTTCAAACTCCTGAACTCAGGTGATCCACCCGTCTCGGCCTCAGAAAGTGCTGGCATTACAGGCGTGAGCCACTGCTCCCAGCCGGATTCTTTTTTTTTTTTTTTTTTTCTTTCTTCTAGGCTTCTTGGTGCATCTGTTTGTTTATTTTCTTCTATTTTTGCAAACTGGTCTGTGCCTCTCAGTTCCACATGGTGAGAAACAGCTTCTGATAGTGCTGAGCTTCATAATTCCTCCCAAAAAGGAGCTAAGCAAATCCTAACTTCTTGAAGAAGAAACTGGTAGGGCCAGCATGGGATGTAGTCCCACCTCTGGAAAGGCCAGTCTTAGCTAGATTATTCATAGTGAGTGTCCCAGTCTCTCGAAGATTCATCCTTTGAACTAAAATACTCAGTGGCTTTCTGTCACTGCAACTTTAGATTTTGTGGATTTTAATCTCTTGGATCCCAGAAGCAAAGTGCCCTCATTGAACTGCAAGCTGTAGCTGCCACGCAGTTACTTTGTGCTCTCTATATTAAGAGACCAATAGACAAGAAATGATTCGCCATCTGGAAGGAGCAATCAAAATGGGGTTGTTATTATGTAATGTCTGCAAGGAAAAATGCACTGGGCACCCAAAAAATCACTGGGACATATCTTAGCACTTTTTTGCCCAAATTTGGAAACAAATGTAGCAATCACAATAAAAGCAGGCCATGATGAACAGAGGTCCAGATGTCACAGGGATGGACATCTTTGTCACCTACCAGATGAGCCACGTAAACCAGCAGAGGTGATAAGTAAAGGTAAGGGGAATAAAACATGGATTGTAGAGGACTAAGATGATGAGGATCAATGGCACTGAGACCAGCTGCTGCAGCAGCAGGAGTTAGAGTTTTTCACATTAGCTTTTCTGTCATAAAAGTTTGCACAGACAAAGGTTACAACAAAAATCCTAAAGCTATTTTCTGATGAAATAAAATTATGTCAGAAATCAAATGATGCAAGGAATGAACTGTAGTGGATGTTATGGGTACACCGTCTCGGTCTTTGTATTTTAGAACTAAAGCACTAATTCCTCAGCTGTCAGGAATATAACTTGCTGTTGGATCACAACTGAGTCCCTCACAGGAATTGTTCTTGGCCTAAGAAGCTGCTGTGTTCAGTGTCGTGGGACCTTTGGTGGGCAGCTTCCTACCAAGGGTTGGTTTATCTAAAGAAGTACAACAGGCGTCCCTCTTGCCTTCATTGTATCTGAGGAGCTCCCTGGGTTATCAACTGCTGCTGAGAACAATTGTTTGAAACTGCTTTGCAGCTTCACTTCTCCCTCCATCCCGTGTTACTTTTTCCATTTCCTCACACAAAGCATTGCTTCTCAGAACATTCTACATTAAACTTTTGCACACAAATGTTTATCTCAATAACAGTTTCCAGAATCCTTGATATACTAGAATAATGCTGTGAGAATAAAGCAGGAAAACATAATATCTAAAGCTTCTAAAGTCAAACTATATGTTTCCAAATTCCAATTCCTTTCATGTTACATAAAATTGGTCTAGTTATTTCATCTTTCTTTTATCATTTTCTCTAGTATAAAATGAAGGTAAAAATAAGTTTTGATTAAAGAAAATAGATGATTATAAAAAACACAGCAACTGCAAAAAAAGCAACAAATAAAATCATTTTTATTATTATAATATTGTTTTATGGAACTCACATCTAAAACCACATTGGATGGGGGAAAGCGCCTTTTTCAAAAAAAGAATGAGGAAATTAAAAAATGTGTGCAGTAATCTTGCCAATGTTTTTCTAATGCCTGCATTTTTATAAAATTCATATTATATAAATGTACGAATATATGTATATGTATAACCAAATTCTAGATTTTTCTTATAATAGCTTAATCACATTTCTAATGTGTGAAACTAAAGTGAAAAATACAGTGAGAAAAGTGTATAATATATATCATAATGTATACATTCATTAAAAGGTGTTAGTGTATGTATTACATTGTTTGATGATACATCCACCCTTTCATCTCTTTGAAACATGATTCATGTGTCTTTTAGAAAGAATAATAGCATGATAAAGAAATTTACTAAGAATATGTGCATCTAAAATTTAATAGAGCCATGTTAATGTTAAATAAGCTTTAAAAGGTCGGGCGCGGTGGCTCACGCCTGTAATCCCAGCACTTTGGGAGGCCGAGGCGGGTGGATCACAAGCTCAGGAGTTTGAGACCAGCCTGGACAACATGGTGAAATCCTGTCTCTAATAAAAATATACAAAAATTAGCCAGGCATGGTGGCATGTGCCTGTAATCCCAGCTACTCGAGAGGCTGAGGAGGCAGAATTGCTTGAACCCAGGAGGTGGAAATTGCAGTGAACCGAGATTGCTCCACTGCACTCCAGCCTGGGTGACAGAGCAAGACTCAGTCTCAGTAAATAAATAAATAAATAAATAAATAAATAAATAAA
Organism: Macaca nemestrina; assembly: GCF_043159975.1. Classification (NCBI taxonomy): domain Eukaryota; kingdom Metazoa; phylum Chordata; class Mammalia; order Primates; family Cercopithecidae; genus Macaca; species Macaca nemestrina. The sequence goes on from NC_092140.1 coordinate 64,136,324, forward strand.
TAAATAAGCTTTAAAAGAAAATAAAGCAAGGGAGCTTTCCAAAGTGAGTTATGGAACATCAAATTATTTACTAAATAAGTGATAAAAACGGAGGCACAAGCTTCTAAAACCAAATAGCATGAATCATCCTATTTATTTGCTAATTTGATATATGTGAACACATATTTGGGCGACAATATAAAAAGTACTGTGCCCCAGCAAACTTTCCCCAACTCATGAGAGTGGATTGTGTGTCTCTTTCCAACTCTTCATCGGACATCTTCATGTAATCTGAACTCAGCCATGTTAAATGTCGATAACACAGACCATTGGAAAAAAGCTAGAATGAGGGAGCCCCCAGTCCACTGCTGGTTGGAGGGCATAGAGTCGAAGAATTTAGAAAGAAGCATTTATAAAGACAAAATATATAAACCAAACAGGTAAACAGTGTTTATTCCATAAAAATGGAATTACACACCAACAGTTAATCTAAGAGGAATAGCTGGAGATTTGTATTTTTACTCTAGGGAGTTATTTTCACTTTATGTTAGGGCAAACTTCACAAAAGAGCAAAATTCTTAAGAGGTCAGGACTACCCAAAATGGCATCTTGTCAATAAAATTTCTCAGGGCAAAGTACACCACATGCAGAGTCAGCATGCCAAACTACCCTATCAGAATATATTTTTGGATTTTTTTTTGTTTACCTATCTAATATTAAATTCACTATAGTCATATGTTTTGCTATGCACTAGATATAAAAACCTAGGGTCTCTTTCCTCAAGAAGCTTATAGTCTATTCATAAAATAGAGATTAAATACATAAATAAATCAATATGAAACTAGACATTTAGAGAATTTATATTAAGATCATGAAAATGTGCCATGATAGAAAATGACTAAGGCAAATATAATTAGAAAAGATGTTTGGAGAAAACCTCTCTGAGATTATGATATTTAAACTGAGATTTGGAGGATAAAATTAAGCAGGCCTTGTGAAGATCCACAGAAAATTCACCCCTGGCAAATGGACAAGAATGAAAGGGCACTAAGTAGGACTGTCCTTGTCTTGTTTTATGAACTCTGAGCAGGCCATTTGGGCTGCAGCAAAGTCTGTAACTCGAATGCTTATTAGAGCCAGTCAGGTTAGGTACATGAGTTAAATAGAACAATGTCAGTGTCTTTAGTTGTATTTTTTTCAACCAGATACACTTCGTTTGCATGTTAATGAAATCTTAATTGTATTATTCCCACAGGGACACTCTGTGATTGCATATAAAACACATAGGAATATGTTTTACTATCAGAAAGAAATATGCTCTGTCCTAATTTTTTGATACACACTGGTCCTTTGGGTCTATGTTTTGTTTTCTCCTTCAACTTGGCAATACCAAAAACAGCAGGGCAAGCTCAATGATAAATCACAAATGACAGTGGATCTCAGTATTAAGGTAACAAGATAGTGAGAGGTCTCTGGTGAATTGAGAATGCACATTTCACATAAAGATTAGAGTTTCTGTCCAACCCAACTGATGGAAAGAGGATCCAGATTAGGTTGAAATGATGATTTTTTTAAAGAAGTACTTAGATCTAGATATTGACATATAATCTCTACATATTTCAATATTGGCAAATAGTTTTGCAAAACACAAACACACAGGGATTACTATCAAGACTATATAATACTCCTTTCCATTGTCAAGAACTGTGAAGGGCCTAAGATTTTACCCTACCTGCAATCTAACAAGTTATTCTTCAATAGTTTCATCAATGCTGCAAAAAGATGTGAGACTCCTGTGTCAGAAAAAAAAAAAAGGACAGTTTATTACTCACATAATAGTGGTGACCAGGTTATCAGCATTTGTGTTGGTTCTTCAAGACTCATTCCCCACTGACCAATGCACAGCGAGCTGACACCTGCATATGTAGTGGATTGCATTACAGAAAAGGAAGAGCCTGTTATTTTAGAATAATTTTATAATTATTTTTATGGTGGCAAAACACATCTGCCATTTTGATCTGGGTTATACGTCATCTTTGTCTTCCAAGGCTGTAAACAAACTCTTAGCTCTGAAGGAATACTAACTCTGTCTTCCAAAGTTACTCACTGTATAAACTTATACTTGAGAAAACTAACTAGAACAATGGACGGTTGTTGTGTCTGTTTGCAAGATGTGTGGAAATATGAGAGATATTGAAAATTGCCTCTCAGCATCTATAGGCCTCAAAATATCCACTTCTGCCCTAAAGCCTAATGAGTGAGGAAGGAGACTCAATTAAAATAATGTTTCTCGAGATAGGCAAGAGCCAGATTGTAAAAGGACTTATACACAAAAGTCCCTTTATATTAAGTTTAATGGATATCCATCATTGAACATTGAGAAGAATAATGTGAGTCACTTTACATTTTCAAAAGCTCATTAAGGTAGTCAGATGGGGAATGGACTTTGCTGGACCAGACTGATAGAGGTGGACCACTTAGAAAAGGAAACTAAAGATGTCTAGACACGATATGGTGACCTGGCTAGAGTGCTGTAAGAGCAGATGGAGGAAACTAGATTGATTGATAATATCATCTTATGATAACACTAGAGATTGGATCTGTAGTCTTGACTGACAAGTAGGAAGCTAAATGGAAAGAAATAATTAAAGGAGTCTCACAGATTATTTGACAGGGGAAGCAAGTGATGGAATATGGGTAAAAACAACAGTTAATTTTGTTTTATATTTCAGATATTTACTAAAAATTCACAGACAGAATCAAATTAGGTAGTTAAATATATAATTTGGAGACTCAGATAAGTGTTTTATATTATACATACTATGTGAAGCAGTTGGCAAATAGATGACATTTAAATGATGAGTATGAATGGAACCACATATGGATGGCATAATAAAAAATATAAACAACCAAAAGATGGATTTTTGAAGAAAACTACATGTTTAGAAGCTTTTTGGGGATTTAAAAGTGAAAGAGATTTCTTTCTTTCTTTCTTTCTTTCTTTCTTTCTTTCTTTCTTTCTTTCTTTCTTTCTTTCTTTCTTTCTTTCTTTCTTTCTCTCTCTCTTTTTCTTTCTTTCTTTTTCTTTTTTAAGTTCTTGCTCTGTCACCCAGGCTGGAGTGCAGTGGTGTGATCATCGTTTGCTGCAAACTCTCAAACTCCTGGGCTCAAGTGAATGGTTCCTTTGAGAAGGAGATGTAAATAATGTTTTAGAAATAAGTGCAATGCAAGTCATTTAAATGTGATCCATAGCATCTGTGGAGAAACTGTCTTTCACTGAGGGTGAAACACTTTTTCCACTTCCACAGAAGAAAAGAAAATAAAAATAGGTTCAGAGGCAAATATGTTAAACATTTCAGCTAAAAAAAGATGAAGGGAGCTGTGTCTCACAGCTTTTATTTTCTCAATTACATGAGAGTTAAACTCATTAGCAGACAGCAAAGTATGGCAGGTTTGAGGAAAGAGGAAAAGGTAGAATATGATAAGTGTAGAGAGTGAGCAGATGATCTTTGCTAAGTGCCCACATGATGTTCATAAATTCATGAATTCATAAATTCACATTAACATTCTCATTGCAGGATGTGGAATTTTCTCGAGGAATAAGTAATTCCATTAGTAAAACATACAGAAAATAAATGTTTGGTTTTACCAGTGGTTAGACTACCAGACAAATATATCTGAAGGCCAAATGGACAAGGGAATTAAAGACATTTTCAAGAGAGGGATTGTAATAATGAACCATAGAATCTACACTGGATAAAGAAGAAAGCAAACATGGGACTGTCCAAATAAAAATGTAAGGTTGGGGTGAATGTATCTTTTTCCCCATGAGAGTGAAAAGTTGTTTCTATGAGGCTACTTTAGGAGGAAAGATGAATAGATGAAGAGTAATGGTTTGAACTGGATGCATGAATTTGTGATTTTTAGAAATTCCGCTGTTTCTGGTGTTAAAGTAAGTTAAAATGGAAACCAGATCGGAAGAATATCTGAACAGACAAAGCCACTTACGCCTCATAAGTAACAATAACCTTGCTAGATCTGCAAACAGAAGCAAAACTTAAGCTATGTTTTATAAACGCCTATAGAAAGAAAAATGAAACTTAAGGCTAACCAATAGAAGCTGCTAGCCAACTTAAAGTTACTTAACTGTGGACTTTTCAGCAGGAAAGGTCAAAGAAGGCAACTGAATAACTATAACCAATCAATTTTTTTGTCTGTTTGTATTACTTCTGTGTTTACTCTATAAAAGCATTCACCTTGTGCTCCCTCAATGGAGCCCCCAAACCACTTCTGTGTTGGAGAGGACCAATACATGAATCACTGTTTTCGCAAATAAACTCTTTAAAAATCTTACCTGCCTCAGTTTTCCTTTTAATACTGGTCATAGTAGTTTTTAAAGAGTTTGTGGCAAAAGTAAAAGGAAGGAAATGTACATTGATGATCAAAGAACAGAGAAACGCAGACTTCTCCATGTGTGTATATTATGCTTACTGAGAACAATTAGAAGTGTTGAAGGAGAAGGAGTGCTGTAAATCAGATAATAAGGTCCACAATGAAAAGAGCAATAACCCTGACTGCTGCATAATAAAAATCATCAGGGGTACTTGGCGATTATTATTTTGCAGTTTCTAGACACTATTCCAGGAGGCTCTGAAAATGTAGACTTAGGTAAGGCTTTGAATTCTGTGTGTTTGCCAGTTATCTCCAAATATTTCTGTCATCAAACAGTTTGAGATACACTGGGTTAGGACAAAGAAGTTACAGCAAAACGGTTTGTATCTAGGATGAGACTATTATAAGTTTTCTGATCTCAGAATGGGAGATGAAGGCTTAGTAGTGCAGAAATATAAGGTGGAGTGGGAGTGAGATATGAAGCATGCATCAATAAAAATGAACTCAAAACTTCAAACAAGCAGCCAGCAGATTAGTGTTGGGCATTTACCTACATGTCTGATTGTAGACATGATTCTTTGGTGTTCTTCAGCTGGTCCTCCACGTCTTCCTCAAAAAGAATAACTGAATACTATATTATAAAAGGTACTACACTAAGGCTTAAATGCTTAATGAGATTTCCAAACTATAAATGTATTTAGAAGTATAATTTTACAATTCCACTTATATACTGTTTACTAATGCTAAAATAAATAAATGGTAATGTTTTCTGTCTCTTCAAAGATCATAGTATATAGTTTTTTCTACCAGATGTACAAAGAAGAGCTCGTGTCATTCCTGCTGAAACTATTCCAAAAAAAAATGAGGAGAAGGGACTCCTCCCTAACTCATTCTATAAGTCCAGCATCATCCTGATACCAAAACCTGGCAGAGAAACAAAAAGAAAAGAGAGAGAAATCTTCAGGCCAGTTTCTTTGATGAACAGCGGTGCAAAAATCCTCAACAAATTGCTGGCAAACTGAACCAGTGGCAAATCAAAAAGCTTATCCTCCAAAATTAAGTAGGCTGTATCCCTAAGAGGCAAGGTTGGTTCAACATACACAAATCAATAAATGTCATTTATCACATAAACAGAAATAAGGACAGAAAACACATGATTACTTCAATTGATGAAGAAAAGGCTTTTGATACAATTCAACACTCCTTCATTCTACAAATTCAATAAACTAGGTATTGAAGGAACATGCCTCAAAATAGTAAGTCATCTATGACAAACCCACAGCCAACATCATACTGAATAGGCAAATGCTGGAAGCATTCCCCTTGAAAACCATCACAATACAAGGATACCCTCTCTCACCATATCTATTCAGTATAGTGTTGGAAGCCCTTGCCAGAGCAATCACGTAAGAGAAAGAAATAAAGGGCGTGCAAATACAAAGACAGAAAGTCAAACTACCCCTGTTTGCAGTTGACATGATTATATATCTAGAGAGATCCATAGTCTCCACCCAAAAGCTTTTTAAGCTGATAAACAACTTCAGCAAGTCTCAGGATTCAAAATCAATGTGCAAAAATTACTAGCATTTCTGTACATCAACAGGAGTCAAACTGAGAGCCAAATCAGAAACATACTCCCATTCACAATTGCCACAAAAATAATAAAATACTGAGGAATACAGCTAGCTAGGGAAGTAAAAGAGCTCTACCAGGAACATTACAAAATATTGCTCAAAGAAATCAGAAATGACACAAACAAATAGAAAAACATTCCATACTCATAGATAAGAAGAATCAATATCATTAAATGGACATACTGCCCAAAGCAATTTATAGATTCAATTCTATTCCTATTAAACTGCTATTGAGATTCTTCATAGAACCAGAAAATACTATTTTAAAATTTATATGGAACCAAAAAAGAGCCTGAATAGCCAAGGTTATCCTAATCAGAAAGAACAAAGCTGGAGGTGTCACTCTGCTCAACTTCAAACTATAGTACAGGGCCACAATAACCAAAACAGCATGATACTGGTACAAAAACAGACACATAGACCAAAGTAACTGGGATTACAGACAGGCCACCAGGCTCTGCTAATTTTCGTAATTTTTTTGGAGAGACAAGATTTCACCATGTTTCCCAGGCTGATCTCAAACTCTTGAGCTCAAGTCATTCACCCTCCTCAGCCTCCCAAAGTGCTGGGATTACAGGCGTAAGCCATTGTGCCCAGCCTTTATTCAGTCTCACTTAAAAGTTTAGTTCTCAAACTTCATTACCCGTAAGAATAATACAGAGAACTTATTAACATATCAGATTACTAAACACCATTCCAAACTTCTGATTCAGTTAATGAGGGAACGCTGTGACTATTAAATGTAAACAAATATAAAAACTGATGAGCTGCTGGGCGCGGTGGCTCACGCCTGTAATCCCAGCACTTTGGGAGGCCGAGGCAGGCGGATCACGAGGTCAGGAGATCGAGACCATCCTGGCTAACATGGTGAAACCCCGTTTCTACTAAAAACGCAAAAAATTAGCTGGGCGTGGTGGCACACACCTGTAGTCCCAGCTATTTGGGAGGCTGAGGCAGGAGAATGGCGTGAACCCGGGAGGCGGAGCTTGCAGTGAGCCGAGATGGCGTCACTGCACTCCAGCCTGGGTGACTGAGCGAGACTCTGTCTCAATAAAAACAAAAAACAAAACAAAACAAAACAAAAAAAACTGATGAGCTGTCTAGATGCTTTTATTCCAACAACCACCTTCTCTGTGTAAGTATGCTTGGGGTGGATTAATTCAAATTTGAAGTTCTTGTGCCAGCTTTTGTGCTTCCAAGGTATGAACAGTGAAAACAATTTATGCAAGTGAAGATAGGCTCTGAAGTGCCAGGGCCTAATTAATGAGTGATTAATGACCATTAATCAAAATTTAAACAATAAAACTAGAAAAAAAATGAAATATCTAAACCTTACCATATCTAGTTATAAAATTTCCTTAGAAAAACTTAACTTTAAGTTAAGTTGTGTCTTTTTATTTGGTTTGTTTTGATTTTCTACTTTGATTTGAAATATTCATGCAAGTACATGTCAATTTTGGACCTTTTGTGCAGAAAATATCTAAAAACTCTTTGGGCTTGTCAGGAGAGCAACATTACTGAATAATTCCAGTAGGCCTGATTCTGTTAAATCTCTGAATAGCCATATGTTTACTCATGACAAAACATTTTGTGAGAAAACAAAATATCTTATAAAAGACAATTGTACTGATGGTATCCTAATATAGAATATTAATATAAATAAAAATTCACCATATTTTTAGCATCTTTTAATTTGTATAGCTTTAATTTTTTTCAAGTTAACAATAATACAATTTTTTTACACATATGATCTAATTTTGGTTTTACATTCACAGTCGTATTATTCAGTTACTATATTTTACGGAACATATGTGAAAAGTCCACTTTAGAGAATTGCATTATTTGCAGATAGTTTTAGATCAAGTTAATTTGGTTTAATTAAAAAGATCAAAACAAATGAATTCACCTCTACACAGATATGACAAGCTTTTCTTAAGGCATTTTAATATTTTAGTATGTGTTCAAACTCTAAATATAATTAGTCTGCATTGTATGTCCTATTTCCTTCGGTTTACATTGAAAGATAATTAAATAATATATTATGAACAAAGAATTTTCAAATAGTCTGCCATACTGCTATCAAGGTTTCTAGACTTTTCATATCAAGTGCATATCTATAATCTTTGTACTATGGTTGCAAAATGCACCTACCAAGTACAGCATAGAAAATTCACAAGTAGAATGCAGTATTACCACCAAGGTATTCTCTTATGATGGAATGTTCAACAAGTGTAATGTAATAAACCAGGTAAAATATCTCTAGACCATTCACTAACCTGGTTCCAGACCTCTGAAAGTTTGGTAACAACTGAAATATCCCTAAGCCATTCTTTACTGCTATTTCTCATTCAGATAAATTTTGTTGTTATATGAAACAATATAGCAGTTATTGCTGCTGCTGTCTACATGGGCCTAGATTGTGGAAATTCATCATTTGAAATACTGTGTTACAACTTAATATAAAGTATGGCTGGTGGAACTCAACTATTTTATTCAATAAATTTTATAATTTATAGTCAGACGGAATAAACATCTATATTAATTGCTATATTATATTTACTCAAGTCTTAGTGAATAGTGTACTGTAAACTTTAGATATGCTATAGTAATGTCCATGGTACTTGTTTTTCCTCATAATGTAAAGAATATTTCCTAATGTTTTATAATGATAGTTTTGAATGTTTCAAAGTTATGGAAACCAACTAGACTGTAAGCAGACAAATAGAGAAAAAAAGAAACTTTCTGAGATATTTTGTGAAAATGAAGTGATTGTAGAAAAATACAAAATATAATTGTCTATTTATGGATAAGTGGAAAGAAATAGATCATTTTGAAGAAATGCAAGGGAGTACTTCAGGTATAATTACGGCTTGTGTTCAGCATGCAGGTTTAAGCCACAGAGCACTTATTGGAAGTGATGAGGCCTGGCCTTTTAAAGCATTCAACATCTGAATGAAAACATTGCTGTTAGCTTTTCTAAAAGAGGATGAAACTGTAGAATGAATTTGTTGAAAGTACATTTCCTCTTAAAAATATATGAAACAGAATGTTTGACTCAGATTGGATATATAACTGCTACCTAGACAGTCTATATTTATTAAAATGTTTGACCAATATTTTTTGCCTCTTATGATTTTAATTTGCATTTATCCTTTTAAATTAGGTGACTTACCTACTTAATTCTTCACAACACTTGAATTGACAAGACATCCAATGTCTGAACAAAAAGCCATTTCCTTATTTGTGTTATTGCTTTTCTCTAGTTAAGTATAAAGAATAATATAGAATCCTTTAGCTCTAGTTACTGACAGATTTGTTAAGATATGGGTCTCCGTGTGTGAAAGAGGGATTATCATTTGTTTGTACAAAGGTAACCATGTCATTTAACTAGGTCAGCAAACAAACATCTTTTTTGTGAGTTGTCCAAATCATCCAACTTCAGTAACAAAACAAAACAAAAATAATAATAAATCAGCTTGGAAAGGACAGAGCTTGTGGATCCATCATGAAGACAGCTGAAAAGAATGAATTGGCCATGTCATAGTTCAGTTCGACAGCTGCATAGAGAAATACACATACTTACTTTTATTTCAGGGAGAAAAATGTTCCTTTAATTCTTGTAGAGAATAACAACATGTTGTTGTATTTTTCCACTTTTCAACTTTCGCTTGGAACACTAAGCCCTTTATATACAAAAATGAAAGGACATTGAATGAAAAAAAAATTAATGAGCATGAAAAATTAAACCTATCAGTGAGATGTTATGAGCTGTTCTATGTGGGAATAAAGGGAGTTATATGTGCTTTCAAATTCCTTCATAGTCAAAAATTGCTACACAGGTCTCCATTCTGAGTTACTGGGGCAATAATGCATGTCTTTTTATTTAATGAATGTGGGACTGAATATTATTATGTGGAACCAATTATATGCTAAAGGAATTGAATAGTAGAGGAAACATAAATAGCTTCTTTTTATTAAGCTGGAAACTGGCTTAAGATTTCTTCTTTATTTTTTATCTTATGTAAATATTTGTGAAGGTCAAATTATCAAACAAGTGTGATATTCATTTTAAATCTTGTTATAAAATAATACTCTTTATATGAGACATGTAATTAGCCAGTGACACTGTAAAGCAGCACTATTTGTTCTTAATATTTCATACAAATATAATATGATTAAAATATAAACATATTCCATGAAAAATTATTGTCTTCTCTCTGCCTTTTAGATATATAAATTCATGAGCTAAAGGAAAATCAAGTTTGTTCTGTATTGATGTCCTTTACTCTTCTTTTTGACACTACTATATTCTGCTCAGCTATAAGTACATTATTTTGTGGGGGGATTAATTTTATATCTCTGGGTCAATAGAAAGCTTTCTGGTTCAAATGATTGTTTCATAGTTGCTTTATTCAAGACAGGCAATGCATTCTATTATGCTCATAGCAGTGAAAATTGGAGAATGTACTTGAGAAAAAATTGTAAAGGTGAGAGTGGCCTGTCTCTAAACTAATTATTACATAATTAATCATATTAAGGCTTAAGGCATTGTCACTACTCTAGGGATTAATAGCACTGTGTTAACTTAGAGGAGAGTTTTGGTGAGTATAATTTATTGTAACTCTTCGCATTAAAATCAGTGATAACTAGTAAGAAGCAGTTACTTAAAAACAATTCTTTGAATTTCTTCTAATGTATATATTGAGACCCAATGTACTGGACTGTGTGTCTCTGAAGGAGTTATTTTATTCACCAGTTTCTACATTATGTATCACATAAAAGGGCACATATTATTAATGTTTATTTGTTTAATTGTTTAATTCAGATATTATACAATAGAATTTCATACTCACAAATGTAATAAGTACACTATTTTTTAAATGATGTCATACTGTACAATATCAATGCCTGACAAAAAGGTATTATATAATAAGAGATGGAGGAAAATTGAATTTGTAGTGGTTCCTTTAAAAAACTAGTCATTGGATGCCAACATGGGAACATTAGAATAAATAAAATATAAAAAGATGCTTAATTATTGATTGCATATGGAATCATCTATCATTTGGATAAGATTTCTTCCCATCATTTACAATTCTGTTCAATTCCAAAATGAGAGTAACACAAAATATGTACATTTGGCAAAAACAAGTCATTAATGAATCTTCTAATTACTATTCCGAGAATGCTTTCTTTAAAAAAGTAAGAGTACATCACCCCTAGCATTTTCCTTGAGTACAAGTAATCACATTAATCTATGCTTTTTTATACTTCACCTTATTATTGCTTTAGTCATGTTTTAATGAAAATATGCTCTTTAAACTTTTAGATAGATAATTATGGCAGGATTTTCCATTATTGGTTTTGATTCCTCTTTATAATGACTAATGTTTCACATACCTAACTTAGTCATGCAAGTAGCATTCTTGTAAGTTAAATATAGCCATATCCTTTCATGAAAATATAAAATTATTAGCTGCTTCTTCGTCTCTCTAAAATTTTGTAATTATAGAACTAGTTTGTTTTGTTCATCAAGTTAATTCATGAGTTTTCCTTTCATCATTTTATCTAAGATTTACTTAGGAATAGATACTGAATTAGATAGTATATGCTAAATCTTATTAAAGATCCCAGATTGAATTGATTCTATACAATCAATGTTAAAGTCTAGAAATATTTTGTCTAATTTAAAAATGATTTAAGTGTAGTAAATACAATCGACTCTTTGTATGCAAGGGAAAAATATTTTTCTTACATGTAAAATGAGAATTTGAAACTCTAAGTGCTTTCCAAATACTATAATCAGCTATATCAGAATAATTTGGGAAAGTTTTAAAAGTACACTTCCTGCATTTCACATAGTATTGAGTATACTAAAATTAATCAAGGATTCTACAACTTTTAATGATGCCTCAGTGTTCTGATTTCCAACCAACTTTACTAATCCTTGTACTATTTATTCTCCTAATTTCCTTCCAATTAAAAGGCTATCTAACTTTGAAATGTCTTATTAATGTCAAATTTCTCCAGATTTGTTCTTGTGTACATTTATTTTGTTTTTATTGTTGCTATTATTATTTTGACCAGAGAGAAACATGTAATTATATTTTATTAAATATTGGCACCAATGTGATAAAATATTCCTACAAAGCATGAAGTCTGTGCTCTCATGTAGGTGGGGATAGTAATGCCTCTATCTTGGAATTGTGTAGACTGAATGACTCATGTGGAATTCTACACAACACCTGTGAAGATATTTCAATGCCAATATTCACTTAGTTCATTACATTGTGTAAGAAAAACATACTGCTTCATACACATATCTGGGTCTAGTTGAAGTTTCCTAAAAAGTGTTTTCTATCTAAAAAAGAGAGCTGCTAAGGAGTAGAGTGTTGCTTGATTCATTTTGAGTAGGTTAATATATCTGTCTTGATATCATTATCTTTGAAGGCTTTTTGAAAAAATTAATTTGTAGACCTTTTTGATTAATAAAACAACTTGAACTAAGCATGGGTTTAGGGATTGAAATCAGAGTCACAGTGTGATTTTGGCTACACAGGGTAATTGGGAAAATTCTGTTGTTGAGAGCAAAGCTGTGGTTTAGAACTAAGCAACCTGCATTTGTGAACTTGAGAAAGCTATTTAATCTTCTGTAGCCTAGTTTTCTATAATTCTGTAATGTAGATATTTATAATTTTCTTAAGAAATCTAAGTGAGGCTTACATGAGAAAACAGACAAAAATTATCCAGAATGGGACCTGGCATTTCACCACCATTGTCACCATCACCAACACCACCGTCATCATCACATCATACAGGCAAGCACCTGTGTCATCTCTGTCCAAGAAAAACATCTGCAAATCTAATCCAACATGGGATGAATTTTACAGCTCAGTATAAAAGTTTCCTAATTATGTATTTGTTTACCATATATCATCAATGTCAGTCTTTTGGTTACAGTATGCTTTAAAATTTTGTGATTATTATTATGTCATCCATAAGGAGTCTTTATAATTGTATCTCCATATATATGCCAAATATCATCAAACATTAAGAGTTGCTTAATGAAAATTTTAATTGTCTAATACTGGTGGCAACAATGTGATACCTCACTGCTTATCATATCCAAAGATGACTTTAAGTAAAAATATCTTGAATTATAATGTACTCAAAATCGATACATTTAGGGTTTGTGATTTTTTTCTTTATCAAAAAAGACAGTTTTGCTGTATATTTTGGCATTTTTGATTGCTACATATATGTTAGATTATGAATTAATTTAATCCAGGTATTGATGAAGGTAATGTAGTTGAAAGAAAATGTTTTACGTTATTTACAGTAAATGACATTTTTAAAACTCAATATCAGCATTAATTTGATTACAATACTCCAGAATTGTAAACAAATAATTTTATATTGAATTATAATTCAGCTTTCATTCAAATATGAGCTTTGACTCATTCTCTATCCTAACAATACTTATTCCTTCTCCTCTATAACTCAGTGGGTAAAAGTAAGGCATTCAATGTTGTATGTCATTAGAGAAAGCCTAAATCAACTCTTCAGGCCATTGCCATTGAGAAAATACTAAAATGTGAAATAAAGGTTATTACTGTGACAAAGAAGAGCACTGAACATTGATAGCCATTTGTGTTTAATATTGTTAAATGAGACCACATTAGTGCTGTAACAGTTGGCTGTCTAATAAGCTGGAATATTTCATCAGGAATATTATAACAAGATGTGCTTTGAAGAGTCTGTTGGAAAACAATAGCTTGATACAGCTCATTTAAGGTTCAGTGTGATCACTCTCATTTGCCTCCTCTATATTGTCTATTTCTCCAGGGGTAGCAATGAATACTAAGCACCAGGCCCTTATCAGTCTCTGGCACCCTGACTTAGTGTTTAGATTAGTCCCCAAATAAAGTATGTTTTACGGAAAGATATTAAGATTATCAACAAAAAGAAGCAGGGTGGCAAGTAAAATTGAGAGAAATTGCCCAAATACAGAATGAAAATATAATAGCTATTAATGCAGTGACATTTTAGAGTCTGCTAAGCATTTGCCATCGAAGTATTAGGTACCTTGTATTTTTTGTTTTAGTTTCCATTCTCAAGGCTTACGTTAATCTAAACTCTATCATTTGAATGTATCATTATTTTCGGAATTACTGAGAGTCTCTTAACATAAAATGTATCATTTGGTTTTATGGATGTGATTATATATTTTCATTTTACATGTTGAATTACAATAAACAATAGTAAATCATTTTAGATATTTTCCATTTAAATTTTGTATCAGAGTTTACAGAATAAAAATTTAGTCAGTTTATAGAGTATGCTGTTTTATGAAAAATTCTATAGCTGAGAGTATAACTCTCTGAGTCATTTTTAGAATGTTTCAGATTATTACAGAATCCTGTGCAATATTAATTAGAAAAAAATATAAAAATCTCAATAACAATTATGAGAGTACCATAGATTGCATAAAAATCTTTTCATTGAAAAGTTATACATAATTTTAGTGACTCATAGTACACCTATTTAAGATTTATATTCCATTAGCTCTTGCAGGTTATTTTACATAAAATCCTGCATATTATAGTAGTGTGCAAATTAAAGTTTCCAGAAATCTAATACAAAGTGCACTTCTACTTTCAAGGCTGAACAAAACCTATGCATTAAAAATGCATGCTATTCCACTGAAATTTTAAGAGGTTTTTCTTTTTTGGTGTGTTTTATCATTCCCAAAAGTGCAGTGAAGATGTTTGGTTTGAGATTAATAATACCCTTTGCATTTTTAAGACTGCTTTAAAAATCACAAGTGTGAAATCTTCATATTTTGTTGATTCATCACCAGAAGATTGCTTTATCTACATAAATGAGCCAAATTAATCATTTCTTACTCATTGAATCTGACTTGAAGCTATATATTAAGTAATATCTGTTGAGTGCCTACTATGTGCCAATGATGCCTAATATTGGAGATTCTAGACGAGTAGGAAACAAATACACTCCCTTATTCTTACGGATATTACTGCTATTAGTCCAGAAATCAAAATAGCACAGTAATCAAAATAGTACACTGATGAATCAGTGATCACAGACAGGAAAGTGATATAAGAAAAGCAATACAATTTGATGAGTAACTATTGTGAACTTAAAAACAGACAGTTTCTGAGGAAGTGATGCTTGAGCTGACAGCTAAGGGATGAACAAGCTGGGCATATGGTGGCACATATCTGTAGTCACAGCTACTTGGAAGACTGAGGTGTGATGATCACCTGAAGAACCCAGGAATTTGAGTCTAGTCTGGGCAACATAGCAAGACCCCATCTCTGATAAAATAATAATAATAATAATAATAATAATAGTATGAACAGCACTTAACTAGGTGAAGCATCAATAGTAAATGTGCAATGGAAAGTATTACAGAGGAAAAAATTAGTGAAGACAATAAATCCTGTGGTGTGAGGAAGCATGGAAGTCAGCCACTACTGACTGGAGAGCCTATGTGGCCTGGGGGACTGGATATGGAAAAAGAGCTTTGAGACAACTCTTTTTCCTTCTATCTATCTATCTATCTATCTATCTATCTATCTATCTATCTATCTATCTATCTATCTATCTATCTGAAACAGAGTCTCACTCAGCTGCCCAGGCTGGAGTGCAGTGGCGCAATCTCCACTCACTGCAAGCTCCGCCTCCCGGGTTTAGGCCATTCTCCTGCCTCAGCCTCCGCAGTAGCTGGGACTACAGGCGCCCGCCACCGCGCCCAGCTAATTTTTTTGGATTTTTAGTAGAAACCAGGTTTCACCATGTTAGCCAGGATGGTCTCGATCTCCTGACCTCGTGATCTGCCCACTTCGACTTCCCAAAGTGCTGGGATTACAGGCGTGAGCCACCGCGCCCGGCCCTTTTAGACAACTCTCTCACAAAGTGGAGTCATTAAGCTGAAATGAGAAATAGGATGACTTGGGAGTGGAACTAAAAAATCTTGTGTTTGAAGGTGTGGTTTTACTTTTATTTTTGTCATCAAATGGAAGAAACATGAGCATATGTGGAGGTTAATGTGACAGATAACAGTATAGTGAGACTGATGGAATACACAGGAAAGAAAAATATGATTGACAAGTTCTGTAGGCAGCAGGTAAACAGCAGAATCCAAAGAGTAGATAGAGGGCATGAATCTAGGTAGTGAAAGGGTCAATTCCTCCTTCATAACAGAAGGGAAGGGAGCATGGTGGGTTCACTTCCTCAATTCTTTCATGACAGTGGGCATCAAGCCTAATGGCTTGAGGACAAGACTTACTCATCCTGGTATGACATCAGGGTAGCCTGTGAAATCTCTGCTCTCCGTTACCCAGGGTGGAAAACAAGGAGATTGCTGTTTTATGATTTACTTAGATATTTTCTGTCGAGGTAAATGTTTTCATTTCCATAAACAATGCTTTCATCCTTTAATTCCTAATTATACCCAGTTGTTCATGGGAAGAAATTTCCAAGGACGCAAGAGTTAATAAGGCACCACAATAAGGTTTTTAGTGTTTCAGAAAGAAAGCGCTATTTGTGGAAGAAAAAAAAAAAGCTATTTTCCCTTGAACTAAAAATTGTAATCATGTATCTTCTTTCCTCCTGCAGTTATTAAATACATGAGGTAATGACCAGTGCCTCTTTCATGGCAGTTTTGATTTATGCTGTGATACTAAAAATGTTCCTTCAGGGAATGTCACTGAAATATACTGCTGCTTGAAAAGTGTATGAAAAAGAGACTTAATTATACATATTTTGTTAAAAGTTAAAGGTATAATTGGAGATTAAAATTAAGAATGACAAAAACATTATTAGGACCTAGTTAAATTACAGAACAATATTTGTTTTAATAACATAATAAATTTTAATAATAGTGATATAAAAATCCTAACATAATTCAAAATATATTTTTCAGTAGAGACGAATTAATTCTAAACTAATGTCATATAAGAAAATGTTAATTTTCTTTTCTCATTTAAACTGTCTCAGTATAGCACAAGAGCTATTTCATCTCTCCATTATACAAGCTTCCAACTTTCACAGGAACCAGCAATACAATTTTTATATATTTTTGCAACACATCTTAAAAATCTTTGTCAGAGAGTATGAAATTTTGAGCAACTCTAACGCATAACTCATAAACTCATTCTTATCAGTATTCAGAATTAGCATACATAATTAAAACCTGTTAAAAGTATTGTTTTTTTTTTTAAAAAAACACTGACATTGTAAGATATTACATTTAAATTATTTTATTATTTTCTCCTATATTAGCTTATCCTCTGCAGCCTGGTCTTTCAGAAGATTGGCCTTCTGCAATATGCTACTGAAACAAATTCTTTCCCAGCCCTTTAAACAATCAATCCTGGGCAACTGCAAGGTTTGAATCCGAGGTCCTTGATATATCATGGACGGGCTATTGCTTTCCCAGGAATGATTGTTGATGTGGTTAATTTTCTTCTGATTTACTATATCCTACATCTGTGCCAAAGTGTTTGCATTTCAATTTCTCTATCATGCTAAAGAAGGGCTACTGGGTCTACCCCTAAATACAAAAACTATGCTAGCAGTGAACGACTGTACGGCCTAACAGTTTATAATCATACCAAGGAAGGAGCAAGGGCTTCCCTAGTTATATAGCTTAAAAACTACTCAGCTCCTGGAGTCTCATATCCAGACGTACAAGATTACTGTGAGTTAACCCAGAATGTAATAGCCAGTGGAGAAGGGGGGTGAATTCACCTGCTACTCATCCTTTTTCCCCAATGATTGGTACCCTAGCAGCTGGCATTGCCTGTACATGTGCCTGGTCTGTTCAAGTCTCCTTCAGTCATCTTTAATTCACCAAAATATTTTATTTTAATATTGTTTTTATAATTTCAACCTTTATTTTAGATTCAGGGGTACATGTGCAGGATTGTTAAATGGGAATATTGTGTGATGATGAGGTTTGGAGTATGAATGATCCTATTGCCCAGGTAGTGAGCATAGTACATAATAGGTAGTTTTTCAGCCCTTGCGCCTCTCAATAGTCCCCAGTGTATATTGTTGTCATTTTTATAACCATGTGTACCCAATGCTTAGCTCCCACTTAAAAGTGAGAACATGTGATATTTAGTTTCCTATTCCTACATAAATTGGCTTAAGTAGGATGATGACCTCCAACATGAATGTATTTGTGTTGCTTCAAAAGGCCTAATTTCATCCTTTTTTTTTTTTTTTTTTTTTTTTTTCCTATGGTTGTGTGGTATTCCATGGTGTATATGTGCCACTTTTTCTTTATCTGGTCCACAATTTGTAGGCACTTGGGTTGATTCTATGTCAATGATATTGTGAATAGTACTGCTATGAACATATGAGTACAGGTGTCTTTTTGGTAGAGCAATGTATTTTCCTTTGGGTATATACTCAGTAACAGGATTGCTGGGCCAAATGGTAATTCTGTTTTAATTTTTTAGGGAACTATCCACACTGCTTTCCATAGTAGCTGAACTAATTCACATTCCGACCAACAGTGCATAACCATTCCCTTTTCTCTGCAGCCTTGTCAACATGTTATTATTTGACTTTTTAAGTAATAGCCATTCTGATGGGTATGAGATGATATGGTGTTGTGGTTTTTATCTGCATTTTTCTGATTATTAATGATGTCGAGCATTTTTTCTTGTGTTTGGTTCTTTGTGTGTGTATTAATCTGTTTTCACACTGATGATAAAGGTATACCTGAGACTGGGCAATTTACAAAAGAAAAAGTTTTAATTGGACTTACAGCTCCATGTGGTTGGGGAAGCCTCACAATTATGGTGGAAGGCAAGGAGGAGCAAGTCACATCTCACATGGATGGCAGCAGGCCAAGAGAGAGGACTTGTGCAGGGGAACTTCTTTTTTTAAAGCCATCAGATCTTGTGAGATTTATCATGAGAACAGCGTGGGAAAGATTTGCCCCCACAATTCAATTACTTTTCATTGGGTCCCTCTCACAACATGTGGGAGTTCAAGATGAGATATGGGTGGGGACACAGCCAAACCATATTAGTGTGTCCTCTTTTGAGACATGTCTGTTCATGTCCTTTTGCTCATTGCTTTGTTAAAGTTTCTTATAGATTCTGGATGTTTGACCTCTGACAGATGCATAGTTTGCAAATATTTTCTCTCATTCTATAGTTTGTCTATTTACTCTGTTGATAGTTTCTTTTGCTGTGCAGAAGCTCTTTAGTTTAATTAGGTTCTACTTTTCCTAGTTTTGTTGTTGTTGTTGTTGTTGTTGTTGCAATTGCTTTTGAGGACTTAGGGATAAATTCCTTCCCAGCATAATGTTCAGAATGGTATTTTTAAGGTTTTCTTCCAGGATTTTGACAGTTTGAGGTCTTACATTTAAATTTTTAATCCACCTTGAGTTAATTTTTTGTATATGGGGAAAGATAGGGGTCTACTTTTATTCCTCTGTGTACGGCTAGCCAGCTATTCCAGCATCATTTATTGAAAAAGGAGTCCTTTTTCCACGGCTTATTTTGTCAACTTCATTGAAAATCAGATGGCTGTAGGTGTTTATTTCTATATGCTCTCTTCTATTCCAATGGTCTATTTGTCTGTATTTGTCTCTTTTTCTACATGTACTGTGCTGTCTTGGTTACTCTAGCCTTAGAGTATAGTTTGAAGTCAAGTAGTGTGATGCCTCTGGCTTTGTTCTTTTTGCTTAGCATTTCTTTGGTTATTTGGATTCTTTTTTGGTTCCACATGAATTTTAGAATAAGTTTTTCTAATTCTTTGAAGAGCAATATTGGTAGTTTCATAGGAATATCATTGAATTTGTAGATTACTTTAGGCAGTATGGCCATTTTAACAATATTGATTCTTTCTATTCCATTTGTTTCTGTCATCTATGATTTTTTCCAGCAGTGTTTTGTAGTTCCTCTCACCAAGATATTTTAATATATTCCATCATGTAAAATATGAGTGAGAATAATGAGGGTTAAACTATTGCAATTGTGCTGAAAGTTTAAAGACATTATCTTGAAAAAGTCAAAAAAGTAAGTTTGCTGGGTCAAAACACACACACACACACACACAAAACAAAAACAAAAACCTTCACACTGATAAGGTCAAGCATGACTTTAGTAGAGACTATAATCCTTACCAAGGTTTTAGTGTAGTATTTCAGAAAAATAGCACGAAACACATGTTCCTCCCCGAAGAGTACACAATAGGTGATGTTAAGAAAGACTTAAATGGTGTTCACATGTTCTTCCTTGCTTTCATGAACCAGATGCATTCCCTTGTATGGAAGTGAGATATTACTAAGCAGAGTATAACATTTGCAACCATTCAATCATACAATGATGGATGAAGCACCATCTATTTGCTCTACCTTTTCCCATGCTTGTGTTTTTTATACAGGCTCGGAAATGGAAATGCTTACTTTCTTTACCTCCTTTTCAGCTAGTTGTGACCTGAGAAACAACTCACATTAATGAGATGCATGAGGACATCTGGGTGCTCTCTGACAGATTTCACTTTCTCAATTAAAATGTTTAGCCTTGGCTAAATTCTCACCATTTTATTCTGATCCTTAAGATGAATGTGTAGTCTGATGCTTGACAAGATCATGTTATCATGAAGGAAAGGAAATCATTGATTCTGACTTTGTTAAACTGGAGGACTAATTTAAGGAATCATCTTCCTTTGAATTTCTCTTTGGAGGGTGGGGGGGAAACTACTCCTATATATTTAAGTCACTATTGGTTATGTTTTCCACTTCGTGCTCTGACATTTTATCCTAATTGCTGCAATTATAAGTTTTAAATGTTGTACTTTTTGGGTCATCTGTCAGATAGATTAAAAGTTTAATGTCTGTTCTCAACAATTTATATTTTACCTGTTTGTCAGCTTCTTTTTTGAGAAACTTAGTTTACTGTCAAATTATTAAGATATCACCTAACAACTTTCATATTAATTTTAAAAATTAATTTTTCTGATGTATGCACATATACTGCATACCCATAGTTTAACATATATATTCATGCATATACATTTACATATATTGAAACATGTATAAGTTTTATTCTGAAATTTATCAAAAAGCAAATTGTTAAAGATAATTTTTAGAGCCTTTTATTCAAAGAGAAATTACAAAACAAAATTAATTATGGTCTTAAAGAGTAAAGAATCTGATAATAATTGCTTTGCAATGGCTAGTTGGAACTTTTGTAAAGGTATCCCAATGGTATGAAGCAGTTACAATGAGCTAGTTTTTCTGTAGTGTGCTTATAGACATTAACTCATTAAAATTGGATCCACTGGACTATCTCAGGCAATCCTTATTTTTCCAAGCAGTCCGTTTTCCTGGTTCTATGTGTGAGTTCATAAGGAATTGATACGTCAACATATTTATACTTTTATTAAATTTAAAGTTTGGCTCTGCTCAACAGCAATTTCAGCGCTAAATTGAGTTGTCATACAAATAGTAAGGCATTTGATATTTCTGCAAGAAACATATCTTGAAAAAATCATCAGTAAGTCATACTTTCTGTCCTATTTTGTGAAAAAAAAAACAAATAGAAACCATCTTAAACTTATTTGGAATAAGGTTCTGTACTAGTAGATTTTTCGTAAGGACTGAAAGGACAATAATTCCTGAGCACAAATTTCTGTGTAACCCAAATTCATTATGAATTAAACAAATATTAATTGAGCTCCAAATGTGAATCAAATTCTGTGTCTTCCTTCAAAACCTCTATTGTCTTTTGGAGGATAGAAAAAGGGAGATAAGCCATGGAACTATAGTACATGTTCTAGTGGGATAGGCGATGCTGTGATAACACACAAGAAGGACAGTGAATCCAGAATTGAAAATGAAGAAATGTTTAAGCAAACACTCCAGGAAGAAGTATGAGTTAAGAGGATGAAATGGAGTGAAAGGGATGAATATACACTGGAGTGAGAAGGAGAAAAAAGGCATAAATCATTCTAGCTACTACACATTAGTTGAATATATTGCATAAGAAAAGAGAAGGTGGTAATAGACAAAGAGCAAGGAACAATTTATAATGGGAGATTGTATGTTATGCTAAGGGATTAGATTGTATTTGTAGGGCACTGGAGGACTATTAAAGGTTTTATGAAGGGGAATGATAAGATTAGGTTTATATTTAAAACTACCACTCTGGTCACAGAGCAAAGATTGGATTTTAGGGAGGTGCGATTTCCAGACAATAGACTTGCTGGGGCAAAGGGAAAATTTCCCCTTTACCTTTGGAGCGTTCACTGAAAAAATCAACTCCAATAAGGCAAATTAATAAGAGAAAAAGCATACTAGCTTATTTAATAATGTGCACAAGGAAAATTATGGAGTGATCACCCAATATTCCAGTGGTATCCAAACACCTTTGCCTTTGTAGGTTTGTCTCGTCTTTATGTAGATAGGGGAAAAGTCTTTTTCAAGCCCTTTGGATCTCTAAGGGCTTTTAATTCAAAATACTCAATATGCCAAAGAGCCTTATTTTAGGGTGAAATTTCCTATGCTCCTTCAGACTGGAGGCAGGAGCCCCAGTCAGGAGACTGTTCTGTGAATTTCAGTGGTTGCCTAAACTAAACAGGCATCAAAATAAACATCTGTGAATGGATTTGTAAGTTAAAAAGAAAGAAAAATACCTGAGGACTTATTTTCTCTGTAATATAAGTCACAAGTTAAAGATAATGGGAGGTTTAAACTCAACAGGCTGAAAAACAGATGCACTGAAAAATGGAGAGATACTTTAGTAGCCTGGAGAGTTCCAATTTCTGTCATATAATGTAATTTTTCACATTTTTCAACAACTTTGCCCCTAAATACTAATATTAGGATGTCCTTATAATTTTTAGTTTTTTTATGTTTTGTTTTAAATATAAATCAATTCGAAGGCCTACCCTATGTGACACATTCAGCCTTTCATGTACATTTTGTCTTCTGAACAACCTGTTTTCAGAGTTCTTTTTTTTTTAATTAAGGTAGAGCAGAGCCTTGTCCAAATCTGTATATTTAACTAGCACCAGAAGAGGAATTTATGTGTAATTTTCTGATTCTAAATTACTTGTATATATGAACACTTTTTCATTAGTAAGATAAAGGTTACATTTTGTATATCTATATATTATATATTAATATATATATTTTCTATACACAAATATATATATATTTCTATTAGCTAGGATCCATGACAAGATGCAATAAAGAAAAACAGATTAAATTGACACCTGATCTGGCAGAACTCTGTTCTTCACATTTATCAATATGCTTTATTGGATAACATGTTGAAGAATTTTTCATTATGTGAGAAATCTTTGGGGGCATATCAAAAAATGTATGAATGAAAATGTGAAAATCTCTGGATAGGTTAGATAGCAACATATGGTTCGTCATATTTTCAGATGAATTACAGCAAAACAACATTGTTATAAATTTATTCAGGTATCTTGTGGTCGCTATACATTTAATTTTCAAAACTGTTACCAAATCATAAGTTATGATTTGAAATAACAAGAAAAGGAATTACAAGACTATTTTCTTTTCCATTTCTGTAAAGTAATCAGAACTCTACTGAACATTCATTTTTTTAACTTTGCTAAAATGTGACTTGCTTTATTGCAATATTCATTTTATTGGGGTGGTCTGAACTCAACATGCACTAAATATGGAAGACAACATTCCTATACCTTACTTATTAGTATCATAACGATCATCCAGGTTCATTATACTAATGACAAGTTCCATTAGCAGTAATTCAACATCTGACTTAACCAGCAGGTAACTTTAGTTTGACTCTTTTCTGGTTAATATTGCAGAATGTAGAATGTTAAAAAGGAAACAGGTGGGCCAGGCGTGGTGGCTCACGTCTGTAATCTCAGTACTTTGGGAGGCCGAGGCTGGTGGATCACCTGAGGTCAGGAGTTCAAAACCAGCCTGGCCAATGTGGAGAAATCCCATCTCTACTAAAAATACAAAATTAGCCAGGTGTGGTGGCGGGCGCCAGTAGTCCCTGTTACTGGGGAGGCTGAGGCAGAAGAATTGCTTGAACCCAGGAGCAGGAGTTTACAGTGAGCAGAGATCGTGCCACTGCCCTTCAGCCTGGGCAACAGGAATGAAACTCCGTCTTAAAAAAAAAAAAAAAAAAAAAAAAAAAAAAAAAAAAAAAAAAGGAAAAAGTGTAGAGAAAAGGTCATGGAAAGAGAATCACTATCTTGACAAAGTTGTGGTTTCAAAATCTTAAATCGGAGCAACTGCTCTAAGATGGCACTTGAAATTTTTCTTCTGTTTACTTCTATTTGGTATTATTTGTAATTAACATAAAGGTTGTAATAAGATATTAGCATAGTATCCCCCACTCTGTGGCCAGCTTTATCTATGCTCTCAATCTGAATTGTTATCTTGGAAAAGAAAGTTCTTGTGATTTAAGTTTGAGTTCCAGGGCCAGTATGTAACCAGTAGATCCAGTGAGGGCTGTTGATAAACATGAAGTTAGTGTGTTGTCTCAAACGTCGTTTAATTTTAGGCCATTATACATGATATAATAGGCCCCCCAAATCTCATGTCGAAATATAATTACCAGTGTTGAAGGTGGGGCCTGGTGGGAGGTGACTGGATCATGAGGATGGCTCCCTCATGAATTGTTTAGCCCTATCCCCTTAGTGATAACTGCATTCTCCCTCAGTTCATGTGAGATCCACTGATTTAAAAGTCTGGGACCATCATCTCTCTCATTCCCACTCTCATTATTTGATAATATGGCTTTCCACTTTGCCTTCTGCCATGCTTGTAAGCTCCCTAAGACCCTTCTCAGAATCTGAGTAAATGTTGGTGTCGTGCTTTCTGTACAGTCTTCAGAACCATGAGTCAAATAAACCTCTCCCCTTTATAAATTACCAAGCATCAGGTATTTCTTTATAGCTTAACACAGAAAATTGGTAGCTAGAGCACAGCATTGCTATAAAAATATGAGAAAACATGGAAGTGGCTTTGGAATTAGGTAACAGGCAGAAGTTGGAAGCATTTGGAAGGCTCACAGGAAGACAGGAAGATGAGGAAAAGTTAGGAACTTCTTAGAGACTGGTCCGATTGTTGTGACCAAAATTCCGATAGAGATATGGACAGTGAAATCTAGGCTAATGAGATCCAGATGGAAATGAAGATATTATTGGGAACTGGAGTAAGGTCAGCCAGTTTCCAATAATATCTTCTAATATCTAGCAAATAACCTGGAGGCATTGTGTTCATTCCCTAGGGATCTGTGGAAATTTAAACTTAAGAGTAACTACCTAGGGTATCTGGTGGCAGAAATTTCTAACCAGCAAAACATTCAAGATGTGGCCTGACTGCCCTGAACAGCCTATAAGATATAGGAGGAAAAAAAAAATGACTAAAGTTGGAACTTATATTTAATGAGGAGGAAGAGCATAAAAGTTTGAAACTTTGCAGCCTAGCCCTGTGGTAGAGAAAGGATCCAAGACGGCTGTGGAGAAATGACTTGCTAGAGAGATTAGCATGACTAACAATGGGGAAATAAATGTCCTAAAAGGCATTTCAAGAAGTCTTTAGAACAAACTCTCTCTTCATAGGCCCAGAAGCCTAAAAGGAAAGAATGATTTCAGAGGCCAGGCCCAGTGCCCCACTGCCCTGCACAGCTTCAAGGCATGACTCTCCACATTCTCGTCACTCTGGCTCCAGCCTCAGCTCAAAGGAGCTCAGGCTCAAAGGGTCCACTGCTTCAGATGGTGCAAACCATAAGCCTTGGTGGCTTCCACATAGTGTTAAGCCTACAGGCACACGAAATATAAAAGTAAAGGAGACTCAGAAACTTACACATAGATTTCAGGGGGGTTATGGAAAAGTTTGGGTACCTGATCAGAAGACTGCCACAGGGACGGAGTCCACACAGAGAGGCTCTACTGGGGTGGCACCAAGGGGAAATGTGAGGTTGGAGTCCCCATACAGAATCCAAAACAGGGCATTGCCTAGTAGAGCTGTGGGAAGGCGTGGGAAGGGGGTTGCCATTTTCTGCCCATGATTAGTAAAGCCAGCTGCAGCTTGCATCCTTAGCCTGGAAAAGCCAGAAACTCTGGACTCTAACCCATTAGAGAAGGCCCATGAGGTGCATCCGTCAAAGTCACGGGGCAGAGCTGCCCAAGGTGTTGGAAGTTCACCCATCACACCACTATGCCCTGCATGTAAAGCATGGAGTCAAAGGAAATTATCGTGGAGCTTTAAAACTTAATGACTGTCCTACTGAGTTTCAGACTTGTGTGGTGCCTATTCCCCTTGCTTTTGGCCAGTTTCTCCACTTTGGAATCAAAATATGTACCCAATTCTGGTACCACCATTGTATCTTAGGAATACATAATTTGACTTTGGTCTCACTGGCAAATTGGTAGGAAGAACTCATCTTCAGATGAGGCTGGACTTGAGACTTCTGAGTTAATGCTGGAATGAATTAAGATTTGGTGACATATTGCAAAGGCATTATTGTATTTTGATTTGTGAGAAGGACATAAGATTTGAGGGGCTATGGGTAGAATGATGTTGTTGGGATGTTTCTCCCCTCCAAATTTCTTTTTATTATTATTATTATACTTTAAGTTCTGGGGTACATGTGCACAATATGCAGGTTTTTTACATAGGTATATATGTGCCATGTTGGTTTGCTACACCTATCAACTTGTCATTTATATTAGGTATTTCTCTTAATGCTATCCCTCCCCCACCCCTCAACAGGCCCTTGTGTGTCATGTTGAAATGTGATTGCCAATACTGGAGGTGGGACCTGGTGGGAGGTGATTGGCTCATAGAAACAGATCCCTCATGAATGGCTTTAACACCATCCTTTTAATGATAAGTGAATTCTTATTCACTTATTGCTCGTGCAAGATCTGGTTGTTCAAAGGAGTCTAGGACCGCCCCCTCCTCTCTCTTGCTCCTTCTCT